>NW_024040707.1:14937956-15212956 GCF_014851395.1 Micropterus salmoides | reverse complement strand
GTTGGGGCCCTTGCTTAATTGGCAGGGCCCTATGCAACTTGCTTGTGAGGTTAGAATGGGAACAGATAAGCGTTATGTCCTGCCCCCTGGGTATTGCATTTTATTGATGAATCGCGCAGAGAACCTGATATGGAGAGGGCAGAAAAGAGTACCAGCAGCTTGTGAGATGTGCCAGTGAGCAAGAAAAAGTCATGGTATGACAAAGAGTAAAATGCAGTAGTGCATAACAGTGAGTACCAAGGTTATTATCGTTAACGAAGACGAACGAAATAATGAAAACTAGATGTGAAAAAACATTGTTGTTAACTGAAATAAAAATAAAAACGAGGCTTCACAAAAAAATTATAACTAACTAAAACTGTATTGTAAGTTTGAAAAACTAACTAAAACTAACTAAAATTAAAGAGTAAATGTCCTTAGTTTTCGTTTTATTTATTTATTTATTTCAATAAATATTTTGAGGGGATATGAAGCCGGTGGAACTGGCTTTAAGGGGGCAGTTGGTCTGGCCGGACTGGCAGTTCAGTGGCGCATGCGGTGATTAGCCGATAGGCACCTGTTGGTGAGCCGCGGGTGTGTTATGCTTTTGTCCTCTGAGTGAAGAGCTGGCACGCTGCGTGTCGTGTGCCAGTCCTACCATTGCTTTATCCGTCAAGAGAGCCTGGGGTCAGGGCGGCGTCTGGCCCCAGCATAGCTGTTACAAGGAGAGCCCCTTTTCACAAATCTGCATTATTTCTAATGATGTACTTGTATTTTAATGTTTTGTGAAAAAAACTAAACTAAAGACTAAAACTAACACTAAAACTAATTAAAACTAAACTAAAACTAAGCATTTTCAAAACTAAAAACTTAAAACTAAACTAGCAACCCTGTTAAAAACTAATTAAAACTAAACTGAAATTGAAAACAAGTCAAAACAAAACAAACAACAAAAATAAAAAAAATAAATAAAATAAAAACTAACGAAAAATCCAAAACTATAATAACCTTGGTGAATACCGGCCAACTTTGAGCACTGGGTCTGTTGTTGCTTATTCTATTTTACGGTTTCTATGGTGTTGTTGCTTATGTTTAATTGTTGTTTCTTTTACTGTTTTTGTGGTATATTTTTAATAAGTTTACTCTTGTGAAGCACTGTGACCCTGCTCTGTGAAAGGTGCTATACTAAATACTTTACTTACTGACTTTACTTAATTATTTTGTTCCAAAACCTTCATACCGCTATCATTATCTATAGTGCATATGGCGATCAAACAGCCAGTCAACTGAGAAGAGAGAGATGCCTTTCATTAAAACATCAAAGAGTGTGTATTATTACCCAACCTGAGCGCTTCACTGAGCCACTTGGTGCATTGCATGCCTTATTAGATGAGTTCAAGCTAATCCAACTGTAAACAATTGTGCGTTATTGTTCACGCTAATTACGCCGTCAGAGGAGGTCGGTCTCTAAGCTTGCCTCAGGTTCACATCAGGAAGTCAGAGTTGACAGTTGACCAGGATTTGATACATGTCGCTCAAATACCCACTTTTGCCCTCCACCCTGTCTCACCCCATCACCCCCTGTTCATTCAGCAGCTTGACCCATATTCCCTATACCTTCACAGTCTGGGAAAGATTAATCCTCAATAATGGGAAAATGGGGTTGTCATTGGAGATTTGAGTTAATACGCATACATCCGCTCCCAGTTGTGGCCTTGTGACCTGCGCATGCGCACAGGTATGCAGGGAATGCCATCACAGCAAGGTCAGACAGACGCTGAAGACAGCTGCAAGCAAGGTGAATTGCAGGTTAGGAGGTGACTGCAATTCACGCCCTGATGAATGTTTGTTCAACCTGGGATCATTTATGAAAAAAGCCCAAGCTGGAGGAGATGTTTATGCCTCCATAATCTCTATCTTTGACTAGATAATAATAATAATAATAATAATAATCCTTATTTGTAGTGCACTTTTCAAAAACAAGTTACAAAGTGCTTTAACAAGTGTAAAGAATAATACAAAGATAAGCCCTCCCCCCCACAACCCCACCCCTGCCACCCGCTATGTACAGGATACAAAAACATTATATGTAATGATGTGGAAGAATTTAGTCCAGCATTATACCCCCTGTGGTGCAACATTAGCCTGGAGCTATCTCTCAGCACAGTCTATCGTCCGTCTTTAACCCTGATTTGTCCTGCCTGGATCATAAGAAGTGAGAGGGCTCCTCATTTCACACATAATCATCTCATTTCACAGCCTCTGGCACAGGGTCAGAACAGAGGAGAAGCACAGAGAGTTCTGAAAGCTGGAAGTCCAATCACGTGTGTGTGTGTGTGTGTGTGTGTGTGTGTGTTACGGGCCTCCCCTCTGTTGAGGCACTGGGATATTTGAGTTTTCTTCTAATAAAATTTATGGCAGCTTTTAAAACCTGCTGGTGACAGTTTGTACTTACATCCATATTGCACAATTCTGCGCTGCACCAGTGTCAATGCTGAAAGTATTGTGCCCTTTATATGGCGAGGTGAAAAGTAAGAATGTGGAGGTTGGTGGGGTGGGCATAGAGCACGTCTGACTTTCATTAACAAAATCGGAGTTTGTGTCCATTCCAAGACCTGCAATTAATGTTCACCTTTTTATTAACCTTAACCACAATCTTCCAATAGGGTTGGTAGATGAGCGTCTATCTGTGTGTGGTTCATCTTAGGGCATAAGAACTTGGAGATGTCATTGAGTTGGCCAGTTTAGACAAGCAACTGTGCACCAATACATTCCTGAAACGCACACACAGTCTGTCTTTCTTTCTCTCTCTCTCTTTCTCTTTCTCACACATACATCCTTGTACATCTATCATTGTGAGGACCGTCATTGATAAAATTTATTCCCTGGACCCTTACCCTAATCTGAATCATCACAAATAAAATGGAGACCATAAACTTCTTTTTAAACTCTTTTTGCGTACTGGCACTTCTCCCAAGCTGCTGGTTCTTTCCTCTGCCCTCCCCATATCAGGTTCTCTGGGCACTACATGACACTGACCTGTTCCCATTCTTGCCTGCCTGCTAATCTCTGTCGGCAGAGACAGAGCAGGGAGAAGAGAAGCTCGAGTGCCTTTCAAGCAGCAGTGTGCAAAAAGTAGCTTGTCAATGTCACTTTTCAGCAGTTTACCTACATCTGAAGGATAAAGGACACTCGTTTGAGGACCACCAGGTGCAAATATTATACAGAGAGGATGGATGGTTTGAAAGAGGTGTCAGGGAAGCCGTTTACACCCAGGTTGATAAGCTGTCGATTAACAGGGAATGGGGTCTGACTTGGCTTCTGGTGGCTCCAGTGACCATAAAAATAGCCAGGAGCTGAGTTTTCCCACTGGTCAGTCAAAACCAAACAAGTCTCTTGGAAGTCTCTTCATGTATCTTCAACCAAGTCCATTTGCCCTTGGTTTTAACCTTCCTTGGAAAACAGATCCCAACGTGTAAGTTATAATAATACCACCTCTGTATTAAAGTTTGGTGTACCCCAGCTGTGCTACAAGAAGTCCAGTCCAACTTGGCCAGAACTAGAAATTTTGACCATATAACACCTATTCTGGCCTCTCTTAACTGGTTACCAGTGCAAGCTAGAGCTGACTTTAAGGTCCTCCTTTTAACTTATAAGGCCTTGTATGAACTTGCACCATCCTACCTAGCTGAGCTAATTACTACACCATATGCAACGGCTCACTGTCTTCGTTCTATCAATGCTGGTCTCCTGGTCAATCCTTCGTATAACAAAAAATCAGAAGGTTACAGAGGTTTTGCCTACCGTGCTCCCTATTTATGGAATGACCTTCCACTATATGTTAGGGAAGCGTGGTCAGTGGATATTTTTAAGTCAAAATAAAAAAACTACTTCTTCTCACATCACTACAGTCTCTCCTAAAAATGTTGCTGCATAGTGATTTTGCACTGTAAATAAAATATGATTTGATTTGATTTGCTATGTCAAAATTAATGAGAGAATGCAAACACAGTTGCAGTATGCCTGTGTTATTATGCCCATTGCTACTTTAAATTCTCTCATAATTTGGATATTTTATGGGTTTTTGAGGGGAAAAAATATTAGTTTTACTTAGTAAAGAGTAATTGTCCTTTGTCATAATTGACCTAATGTATTGTCTTTCTTTGGATAGTTTGGGGATGTTATATAGACGCTGATGTGCTGCTGAAGAATGTTTTAATGACATAATGAAGGCTGTACATGTGATTATAATGCATAGAACACATACCAAACACAGCTGCTGTCAGTGCTTCAACTCTACATACCCAACTGTATGTGCACTTCACCATACACTTGAAAAATCCTAAGCATGCGTGTGTGCACATTGATTTATTTGAGGGGATCCTCAAAGTCTCACACCAGGCTTTGACAAAGTGCAAAAGAACTGTTGCCATAATACAGTTTGGAATGTAATCACGCTTGATAGGTGGATCAGTGTCAATAAATCAATAATTTAGTGTACAGTTTAATCATGGGAGCTGGAGAATGTTGGTTTTAACGGAGCGCTACAGTATAGACCCTGGGAGATTTAAACAGACTCTTTTGTCTGGCAATGTAATCCTTCATATGACACAGTACTATCTAAACAAATCTCACATTTTAATAAAGACAGGAATTCTTCTCCAGACTGCAAGAGGGCCAAGCTTGGATTGGGTGTGATACTGGAGGGAATACGTGTCGCAAATGTGTCATCTTTAAGTATGAAGGGCTGACTTGTAGATTTGACATGGGTTGTGAAGATCCATAATTGTCTCCTCATTCATTGTGCCCCTACTGATTGTCCAATTAAGAATGTGATTAAACAGAAGATGTTGTACAGGTTTCATGTAGTTTTTGTGGGCAGGTTGAAATTGCCTGGATTTTTCTGAGGATCTACTGTATAACAGGGACATCAATCATAGGAAGTTTGCTAATTTAATAAACAAATGGTTTGATTGGGAAGTACAACTGGAGGTCCCTGGCAAGAACTGGTTTGCTTTGTAAGTAACAGATCTATAGAAATCCTTAAAACATTGACTCACTTCTTTAATCCATCTGTAAAGGTTTAACATCTGCAGTATGTGCTGCTGCAATTGTCCCATGGCAGAAACTAATTAAGCTGTATGTTGTTGTATTAAGTTGTATTTGCTTTGGGTCTTTTTTTGTGTGTACTATTTGCATGCATTTTGAAATATCTTTTGGCTTGTTTGTAGTTCTTATCTGCTGTGCATGTTGGTTTGCTTGTGGTCCTTGAGTTTCCAGATTATTTGCACCTGTGTACTTCGATTAACATCTGGAAGGACCACTCCTTACAGAGCCTGGGAAGCAGCAGGGGAATGTTGGAACTGAGGAGCAGCACTACACCCTGTCAGGTTTTCATGTGCTCATTGATGGCTTGTGTGTGTGTATCTCCTCAGTGTTCCTATGGCCGCACCTTGGCATAAAAAAAGGAAAGGGTCCAGCAGTGCTGCCACACCATGGCGACAAGGAAATGCAGACCGGACAACACAGACTCCATGAACTAACAATGTGAATAAAATATTTCAGTGGAAATACCTACGGATGGGTAGTGAAACCTTGTATTAAACGGGCCGTGGAGCTAAATTATTAAATACTGTAGTATTGATCAGCTCTAAATTGCTAGCAATGTTAATAGCAAATTGCCACAAACAAGCTAAAATAAAGCTGTGTGTATGTAGTCTTAACTGTTTAGCATAGTTTGCCATGTATCTTAAAATTCTTGTAAACTTGAGACAAACTTGCCCCTCGGCCAATAAGCTGGGAGAGTACCTACGATCGTTCCCAGTTTCTGCAGTGTGGACACAGTTGGACACAGTTCTAGAAATTGGGAAGTTTAATAATAATGAAACCAAAAGATACAGGTTTGTGGTTTTAAGAGGCAAACAGGTGTCAAACCACCAGGAAAATAGTCCAGAAAAAAGGCTATATAAATCCTGCAAGGTACAGGTAAATAATCCAACAAACCAAGCAGAGGGAGAAACACAAAAAACAGTAAAGATATGGCTGGGATGCTTGACAAACAATAAAGACAAACAACACCAAACAATGAAAAGACACAGACTTATATATACAAGAGGAAGGTGCTAAACGAGGCACAGGTGGAAACAATCAGGGATTAGTAAACCAGTGGAAAAATACCAGAGCAAGAAGGGAAGTGACCAGATACAAGAGGAGAAAAACAGGAAGCAGAACAAATGACACAAGGACACAACAAACCAGAGACAAAAAACTTAGAGGAAGAAAGTGAAATACACCAAGACACAAAAGGAAGAGATTACCAAAATAACAACAGGAAAACAAAACCTAAAAAAACAGAACCATAACGCTCCATAACGCTAAGATCTAAGATCCATCCATCCATCCACTGGAGCCAATGCCAGCTGACGTCAGCCGAAAGATAGGGTACACCCTGGACAGGTCAGTCCATTGCAGGGCACAGAGACACGAAGAACCACTCACACTCACTATCACACCAATTTAGGGCACCAAGGGCAATTTAGGGTCAAGATCTAAGACATATAATGTATATAATAAGAGAAGATACAATATAATAAGATCTATGTCAAAATAAACCGTTCCAACACCACTGCAATTTGTATAGGAAAAATCAAGCACAGAAAAGAAAAGAAATGTGTGTTGGCTAGTTACTAGGTAAAAAAAACATGTAATTGGTGGTCCATCTATAATTTTGTAGAAGGCCTTGCAAATACAACTACACAATGTAAACTAATAAATTACCTCACCTCTAAGAGGGTAGGTTCTTTGATTGATAAAATAGTGATGACTTCTGATAGAAGTCCTAAGGAAGCTAACAAGAACAATGGAACAAAGTAGGGATACTGTTGCTACCTTGCTGGTAACACCATTTTCACAACTGTAATGGAATGAGGATGTTGATCTGGTGATGAATATGAGGGAATCTGGTGAAGTTTTGGACTGCTGCCGGGGAGTTTTGGAGAATGCTTGCAAACTTTTTTGTCATCTGTTCTTCAAACATGAATCAGTTTTAAGTTAAGAAGAGAGGTTTAAAGACTCAAGTCAAGTCAACAGATCATTGCTGTGTGTGTAATATCATTTCTAGAAAAATACTGATAGAAGATGCCCTTGGTTTATGCAGAAATCAGTACAATGGAGGTCATGAAAAACATCAACTAAAGAACCAGGAAATATTTGCCTGTTCACAACTTATCTGTAACACCACAACATGGCCTTCTGCATCACCAACAATTAATCAAAACAGAGGAACCCATCAACAAACAAATGTGCAGTGTGAATGTGGTAACTCCATGATCCCCATGACTTTGTCATTGACCCAAACTCAGATCCCATAACCCAAAGCCCCCCATCTTCTGAGTCCATTAATGATACAAAACACCTTAATGCCTATTAAGTGGGCTGTCAAGCTTTTCACTAGAGGCATGTAGTACTAATGAACTTAATTCCAGTTAATTCCATTGCACTGTTTCTCCTCAGCAATCCTTGGTTTTAAATACTATAAAATAATAGTCTGGCAGGTATCAGGAGTAAAGCTTTTGATAATATGTGCACATGAATAAGTGATTCATAAAAATTTGAGAGCATCTCAAATAAAGAATAACTTCCTCTTCTTCTAGTTCTGTTCCTCTCTGACACAGATGTGCTGGAAGATCTGAAAGAAAACAAGTGTTTTAGTAAGTTTGATAATGTCCCTGGTGGCTTTAAGGAGGGTTACTTTCTCTGCTTTGGAGATGATTTTGTTTAATGAAAAAAAAAACATCATCAGCCTGGCAGAGCAGTCACAGTATGGATTTAGCCCCTTGTCTAGGAATCTCAAAGACTAACAAATCTCTCCTCTTTACTTGACCGGATATGAAGGATATCTGCCACAACAATCACAGAACATGTGCCAGTCAAACACGTGTGTGTGTGCGCGTGCGTACACGCGCGTGTGTGTGCGTGCGTGTGTGCGTGCGTGTGTGTGTGCACGCGCCCGTGTGTGCGCACACATTTATGTGTGTGGGAAAGAGAGAGAGAGAGTGCACGCATGCATATGTAAGTACATTTGTGTGGTTTGGATTAAGAAACCCCAATGTGCCAATCTACAGACTGCTTTGTGCTTTCTCAAGCTATTGGTTATTAAGGTAAAAATGTGTGCATTTATAGCTAACTTCAGGCAGACTGTATCCACTTAGCACCACAGCTGAAACTGAGGCATGCCTATGACTGAAGCAATTCCCAATTGGACCAGTCAGGAATCCTTTTAGATTAGCCCCCAATCCCCCTAAAGCATGTAGGCGTCAGCAGTGCATCCCATTGCTTTGTATGGTATGCATACATTTGAAACATGGCCTCACATTACTTATGTCCCAGTCACCAATCCCTTGACTCATACAAAGTTGAGATCTTTTCTACTTAACATTAAAACCCAAACAAACACATTTACAAAACGTTCCCATGTCCTTGCTGGAGACCAAGGTCTCTCCCCGGGCGTGTGAAATAATTGTGTGAAAAGCTGGACTCCAACTTGGTTGGGTGTGACGGCCACCAATTTGCATCATTCCATTGCTTTTATGGGACTGAAAGTGGTGCGAAAAGAAAAGGAGAATAAAACACTGCCTTCAAATTAAACAAGACAGAAAAATAGACAACTACTTGCATAACAAGATAAGATTAAACCAAGTTGAAACAACCTGCAAAATAAAAGTCTTGTTATCATTGAATGGCTCATTCTTTATTACTGTGCATATTCTCCAAAATTCTCCAAGTGTAACATATCAGAATCAGAATCAACTTTTATTGCCAGGTATGTGTACACATACTAGGAATTTGACTCTGGATTGTACATTGTTCACGATATGCTTACCTATACAATAATACAATAATAAAATCAGACACAGGCTACAGCACAGAGAACACACATATACACACTATAAACAAAAAAAATATAGACAGATTGAGACAATAGTGCAATGAGAAGAGAGCAAAGGATGCAGGAGTAAATTATTATTACCATTATTATTATTATTATTATGCCCTGCGATGGACTGGCGACCTGTCCAGGGTGTACCCCGCCTTTCGCACAGTGTAAGCTGGGATTGGCTCCAGCCCCCCCGCGACCCTGTATGCAGGATAAGCGGTTGATGATGGATGGATGGATTATTATCATTATTATGTACATGTTGGAGGTGGATGTGATATACAGGTACACATATACATACATGTATACATGTGATGGAGCAGAGTGTAAAGGATGCTGAAGTAAATAAGTATTATGTATATTGTATATACTGTATACCAGATACAAAATGACAATATAAACAGCTCTGAAAATAGAGAATGATGAATAAATAATAAGTGGTAACCAATAAACAGGTGGCTGATTAGAGGCAGAGTTAGGAAGTAAATCCTCTGCTGGGCCTTCTTGATGATGGAGTCAGTGTAGGGCTTCCACTTTAGGTCCTGGGATATATTAGCTCCCAGAAACCTGAACCATTGTGTTGTCAGCGAACTTCAGGAGTTTGACAGATGGGTCTCTTAAGGTGCAGTCGTTGGTGTAGAGGTAGACGAGCAGGGGGGAGAGCACACACCCCTGTTTCAATCTTTCAAAGACTTCATGACTACAGATGTCAGGGCGACAGGCCTGTAGTCATTTAATCCAGAGATGGAGGGTTTTTTGGGGGACCGGAATGAATGTGGAGCGTGTGAAGCAGGAGGGAACTTCACGCAGCTCCAGTGATCTATTGAAGATCTGTGTGAAGATGGGGGCCAGCTGGTCTGCGCAGATTTTCAGGCAGGATGGTGACACACCGTCTGGGCCAGGAGCCTTTCTGATCTTCTGCCTCTGGATGAGCTGGCACACATCCTCTTCACAGATCATGAGTGCAGGTGAGGAGTCGGTGATGGGGGGTGACAGCGTGGCAGTAGGGGAAAGTGAAGATACGATGGTGTTGGAGTGGGGAAGAGTGTGACTGTGGGGTTGTCAAACCTACAATAGAAACCATTCAGCTCGTCAGCCAGTCGTTGAGAACCAGCAGTGTTGGGGGATGGTCTCCTCTGGTTAGTGAGTGTCCACAGCCCTGTACTGCAGTCAGTACAGTCAAAGCAGGCCTGTAAATCCAGCTTTGATAAGATAAGATAAGATGAACCAGACAGACAGGCCTGAGGTGGAATGTAAACAGCCACCAGAACAAACGAGGAAAACGCCCTTGGTGAATAAAAAGGTTTACAGTTTATGAATAACGTCTCTAAATGAGGACTGCATAATTTCTTCAACACTGTGACATCTGTACACCACCCTTCGTTTATTAGGATTTAAATCCTGGTAGGTGAAGTGCACTGTCCGAGATGTGCTTGGTGAGCCAGGATTCGGTAAAACAGAGGGTGGCAGATCTGCAGAAGTCCGAGTTAGTTCTGTTGAGGAGCAGCAATTTGTCCATTTTGTTGGCCAGAGAGCGGATATTCGGCAGGTGGATTGAAAGGGGCGCAGTGCAAAAACCCCGCTGTCTCAGTTTAACCAGTTCGCCGGCACACTTCCACCTTCGGCGTCTCCGGTATATCCCATACAGAGCAGCTGCTACTCCTCCAACTAATAACTCCGACAAAGTTCCAGGTTTGATAAAGAGCGGTGGAATAGTATGAGCAGTTGAAAGTCCAATATTTAAGAGCTTTTCTCTGGTAAATGTTACCAGAGAGGGGCAACAGAAAACAGAGTTTATGGTAGAGCGGGTTGGCTGGTAGAGCGGGTTGGCTGTTAATCGGAAGGTCGGCGGTTCAATCCCTGGCTCCCCCTGGTTGCGTGTCGAAGTGTCCTTGGGCAAGATCCTGAACCCCGAATTGCCCCTGGCGGCTATTCCGCCAGTGTATGAATGTGTGTGAATGGTGAATGCGGATGTAGTGTAAAAGCGCTTTGAGTGGTCGAAAAGACTAGAAAGGCGCTATACAAGTACGGAGCATAAACAAAGCACTACGGGACGTAATCCAGAGGCGGCCTTTTGCTGTGCCATCTTGGTCTCCAAGATCTCTTATCTCCTTGGTCTTATATGCCAAGAGCTGTGTGAAAATGTGTTTCTGTTTCATTCATTCACAATAAAAAGAGAAACAAAACATGCTCAGCTGATAAATCTCCACAGGTCTTTTTTTGTGTTACATGTTATCCCTCAACCTGGATAAACGTAGTAACAGGACGATAAGTAGAGACGAGTCACAAATTCGATGAACTGACTCCACTGCAAAGCCATATCTACCAAAAGTTTGCTAAAATTGGCTACTATAAGCTACTGGTCATTCCAGACCAACTATAGTTGTAGCTGCAAAACCCTGAGTGTATTGAATTAAGCTCAAGTGTGTTTAATTGCCTATGAATCAAATTTTCATATGAGGAAGGAAGAATGTATTATTTTTTCTTTTAAAATTACATAGTCTTATTTTGATCTTAAAAACATTACCATAATAGTCATTAAGGTCACTTTAACACTAACATAAGTAAGGCCCAGCTTGGGTCTGTGTGCACCCCTTAGATTGGGGAGTGACAACCAGCACCAATCTTTTGTATAAAAACACCCCTTCCTTTCCCCTCTCTGTCCATAAAATGCGACCACATCACCACACGTGTTTCCGTGTCAGCGCAGCTGAGCGGGTCTTTGTTTGTCTACCTATGAATCCGGGCAGCCCTTGTGTTGGGGGTGCAGGAAGGGCTGCAGACTTGAAGCTGTGAGAGTAGAATATCATTAGCCATAAAGCAGATCTTCACTCCGCATCCCCTGTATATAAACTCAACATATGGCCAGGGCCGTCTTTACTGTAGAGCCAGATGCATGGGAATAAGTGAGCTCTCAGATCAAATGTTTACTTTGGACTGGACGTCTTCCCTTAAGAAACTACAAGAACAAGACACCCTGATTCTGAACAGAGAGGTGGATACCCCTGTCAGCGTCCCACCTGGCAAAACAGAGGAAAAAGGTTTCAGTGTGTGTCCCGAGCGCATATATACACATGTACATACAGTACATTACAAAATCCCCCCCCCCACACACACACACATGCGTACACATTGTTGAAGGCAATATAATATTTACTGTGGGCTTCATTGCTTAAATGAACACCAATCAGCTGCAGACAGAAGAGAACTAAGGCTGAAGATGTGGAGTGAGATATCAGTGAATACTTATGTAATACTAATGTTTGTTTCTGTATACATACAGTATGTTAGAAAATAGATTGACTAATATACTGTGCAAAAAATATTTTGATATTCTGAAGAAAATCATGTCCTGATGTTCCTGTACTCCACCCAGCCTTAAATGTTACTGCTGTGATCTCCAAAAAAACTGGCATGTCCGTGGCAGTAGTTTGTTTGCAGGCGTTCTGTGGGCAGTGAGGACCTGACTTTCATTAGCCAGCTGTGGTTCAGTGGTAATGCGGATTTGGAGAAGGCCCAGAGCAGAGACATGGAGTCGGTCCAGACCAGGACGCCAGGCCGTTGTCTGTTTACTGACCAGACACCATGGGTCAGAGAAGTAAACATCACCAGCAGCTCCAGACAAAGCCACATATTAGAAAGAGGGTGACAAGGGGAGAAGGGAGGGAGACAGCATAGAGAAGGACTGAAGAGTGTTTGTGGAAACATCTGAGTGAGAGAGAGTGAGCTGTGTTTATAGTAGAAAAATGCTGTGTTGCAGCTTTTAGTGACATGGCAGATGAGCAGCTTCTGGAAGTTGTTAGTAATCTGGGTTGAGTGACTTAAGCCCCTAAATTACTCTTAAACTGTCATACCATAATTATACCACACCTAACATGTTGTTGGATTGTTGCTGAAGCCAGAAGACTTTTTTTCATATCTAGATGATTTAATACTTTTAGTTGTCTCTCAGTTTTGTTTGCAATAATAACCCCAGATTCATCTAACCTCTCCCATGTCAGCTTCAAGACCAAACCTACTCATCAGGGACCTGTTGAATTCACAACTACAGCTTATCTGGGTCTATCTCAGTTCCAGGGCCATTATCTCTTCCTCACAGTTCCATTAACATCTTGGAATAAACTCAAACCGATTTGGTCATATCTGCATATGAGCTTTAGCCAGATTTCAAACTCACTGGCCAAATGTCCCATTCCTGGTAATATCTAATGTCTTCCCATGCATTTGTTGCCAAGTCTTTGGCGTCGTATCAAACCTTGCGCTGTGTGCATCACATGGCTGTGTTTATTGCCTGTGGTTTGACATCGATAGAAATATTGCCTCCTGTGAGCCAAACACGTGGCCACCTGGCTCCAGTAAGCCTGGCCACAACATGGATGCAGACCCACACGTGCTCACACACTGACAGAAGCATGTCCCATTAGACGGACTTAATTGCAGCGGTGACAGCAGCAGGAGAGGACGCGAGACAGCTAGGCCTCAGATTAGCGATGATCAGCTGAGATGACTCTGGGATTCTGGCCAGCAAGTGAGAGCTGGAGAGAAGGGGGGAGGGAGGTCGGAAAGACTTTAAAGAAAATGGTAATCAACTGTTATTTACTTAATTTCCCTAATAAAGATACCCTGATGAGAATTGATGTTTCTTTTGGGTCTGCTAATGATTAAGAGTAAATTTTGTGGAGATTTCTGAGAGCACAGAATATGGAAAGGACAGCAAACTAGAAAATACTGATAACACATCAGATCCGACTCTCCCTGCTCTGCTACTCTGGATGATTGTCCCATAACTCAACTTGAGCCTGGATAGGGAAAAGCAGAGGGATGGAGGAAGTGGAATACAGTAGGAAAGCGTGGGATGGGAAAAGACACAGAGGAGATGGGGAAGAGGAAGATTTACTGTTGTTTTAAAGAGATGTGGGAAGCAGGGGAGGTGGAGATTTTTCTGCAGCTTTTTAGAAGTTCTGTGTCACAAAACAAATCCCACGCCTTTCAGATTGAGCTACAGCTTGATCCATGAGGGGGAGCTAAACACACCTGCATTGCCCTCTGAGAGAGATGGGAAGTTGTGAAGAAGTGACAAGAAGTGCAGGACAATTGACAGTGAATGCCTGAATCAAAACTGGTATTTCATAAAACAGAGGGATTTTGGGTGTTTGAGTTTTTCACATATTCAATAAATTGCATTACAGTGGCAATTTGTCATACTCAAGATCCACTTACTAGCTTTTCCAGAGCTTTCAACCAAATCTCAGTCTTTGCTGGCAGGTGGAGTTTAAAAAACAAGTGTGCTCTAATACTCAGTAAGTTTGGATCTAATAACCCTAACCCACAATGCCAACAATCTGTATGTCTTAAACCCCAACTCCAAGATTGTGAGAGATGTGGGTGAAAGCCCACTTAATATTAAGTCAAACTTACTTCCCAAGGTCAAGACTGAAGATTGTTCAGTTCAACACTGTTTTAACAGAATAACTGATTTCATCATGATGAACTGTGACAATGTCTTTCTCTCAATAAATGAAAAGAATAATTTTCTTGACCACTTTTTATTTTCTGTTTCTGAGATAAGTGGGCAGCATTGCCAGCCCAAATGTCATTTTTCTTCTTTTCACAAGAAAACATAAAATAGCCAGCACAAGCCAATGCAAAGCAGCCATCTAATAAACTTGACAGCAGCAGTTCCTAACCAAGATAAATTTGGGGAAAACAGAAAAGGCATATTTATGCAAGACAAAGGCTCTTTGCTTTTTCCTTTTTTCCCTGGAAATTAGGTTATTCTAATAAAGCAAGTTTCATTTTGCAGATGTTACATACACATCAGGGGCAATTTTTGTGCTTAAAGACACTTTCACATGTGGCCTGGACCTAACCATTTAAGACTGACTTGTTCTACCACCTAGGCTACAATCTCATGCACACATTACTTGAATTCCCTTCGGGGGAAAGCTATAAAAAATGTATTTCACTTATTTGAAAATCCTTGAATCTTTCATTTCACAATGGAAATATCTGCTCACATCATATATCATACCTGATTGGCTGGGGGAGGGAGATGAGGAAGGTAGAGGGAAAAGGGCATAGACAAAGAAGAGGCTTCTATATTTTGAAATTAAGGGACAGAAATCAAAGCAGACAAAAGCAGTGTGTGTATGTGTGTGAGGAAAGTCTGAATAATACATGCAAAATCTCTGAATTATTCACAAGTTAGTGCAGGCGGTGGAGGGTTAATGGAGACGGGGCAAAGAGGAAGAATGGGAAATTGATAGAAAGCAGAAAAAGGACGGAAGAGAACTTTTTAGTAGAAAACAGCGACTGATGAATGTTTTCATCCTCCTCAGGGCGCCATCTGAATGGCCTGGTCCGCTCAAGGGTTCCTTCTTGCCCTTCCTCTCCACCCTGTAACCATTCAGCGGGCTGTCCCCTGGGTGTGGGGCTACCAGGAGGGGTCTGCTTTCACCTCAAAACACCCACACACAGACACACAACTGTTCAAGAAAAATAGGGGCAGAAACAGAAAGTGAGCAATGACAAGAGTTTGTGTGAAGCGGTATTCAAATCCTTTGAGGCTCTGAGTGCCACAGCCAAAAACAACACACACACACACACACACACACACACACATACTAAAAATGGAAGTCAGAGATCAGTCATCTGATGGGCAAGTGTGGGACAGTGAAACATATCTGATGGACTGTGGACTGGGAATACAAACCAGGAAAGGAGCTTTACTGTGGTTTGTCTGAATCGTGCTTGACTCAAAATGACTCGTCCAGTGTTTAGCTAAGCTCTCAAGGACGATAAACAGCACAAGGCGCAGACATTTTTATGAGTTCTGTGACATCAGTGAGACGCGACATCTCTCTATCTGTTGTGCTGCCGCATCTGTGCAAATCACAGCATGTACTTGTTTCAGCTCTACAACTTTTGTTAGTTAGCCTGGGAAATTATAGGCCAGCTGTTGTGGCCTTATGCTGTACACGATCAGAAAGGCAGACACACAGACACACATGCCTGCTGACCAGACCTCAAAAGGTCAACCGCCTTGTTTTTAGCTCCTGCCTTTAATCACTTCAGCAGATCACTATAACAGAACACATTGTTCACACACTTGCGCGCACACTTTTTCTCTCCCCGGGTGTGTATGACATTTCCAGAAGGGATTTTTAACTTTGTCCATCCCTGCTATTAGTACTCTCTCACCCCCACCTGCCCCATGTCCATATGTCTCAGCACCAGAGCTCAAAATGTGCACGCACCCCACACTCATATGCACGTCCTGGGAAAATGTACACGTGCCTGCCTCACATTTTGGTCATGTGAGTCAGACATGTGAAGCCCCACCGGTACTGCAGCAGAGAGGGAATACAGACGAATCGCAGCCTGGTCATCAACACACACACTTATGAGGCAGACACCAAAGGAATAGTCAAAAAATCCCAGAAAAGATAACAGATGTGTGTATGGACAGGGAACAGAATCCACACCACAGATGCACAAATACCAACTTTTCTTTCGTATTTAGTTCAGGAGAGTAGGTCATTTATTTGTTATCTGGAAATGCTTGTTTTCATTATTGCACCTGAAAAGTGAGGGTTTGAATTTTTAACTGCACCACACCGCCAAATGTTTGGAATTATACTTTTGCCTTGGCAATCTCTACAAAACAGTAACAAGAGGTCATAGAGTAAACACTTCTTCTTTCCACTTCTGTACCAACATCTTTCCCTGCATGCAAGCTAAGGATATGGGTAATTACCCAAAAAGCCCACTTTTTGACAAGCTATTCATTACAATTATGCATCTTGACATACATCAAAGTGGTGATGGAGATAAACAGACTTGGCGTCCATGGGTGAAAGACAGACGGCAGGCAGAGAAATGGGAACAAGGAATCTGTATGGAAAACCTGAAATTAAAGCTTCTAAAAAATATATAGTTTTTGGAAAAGTGCAATCACGCAGGACAGCTCAAAAACAGCAGTCAAATATCACAGAATCTCTGGATACTGATCGTTCTGCACATCTCTCACTATATTTCTAAATTTCCACTATAGTGGACAATAAAATTCATCTAATTTACCCATTTATCGCAGGTGCTTGGCTGATCAGAAGCCACTGGGTCAATTAATAATTGAGTCATTCCATACACACATGATCTGTTCAGTCAACAATAGTTAATATTAAAACCAGAGTCAATGCTCGGTCAAGATGTCGCACACGCACAGACATACACACACACACCAACATCTATCCTCCTTGTTATCATGATGGGGGGGGGAGTGAGAAAGAAACAGAGGGGCCTGTGTTTTTATGCTAGCAGGGGGAACCACCATGGAAAGGGCCAGCTCACATCCAATGGAGAGAAAACTCCACCATGACTGACAGAGCCTGGTTGTATTTGAGGACCTTCACAATCATCGCAGTCCGTTTCCCAGCGTGCTTCAGTCCCCTGGGCGGCCACACCAAACAAAACAAATAAGGGATATTAAAGAAAAAAAGGCTGCCATACCAGGAACATGGCAGGGGAGCGTAAACTGAGGGTGAAGGGGTACATACGGCACAGGAAAGCCGGACACTTAATGGGTCGTCCGCTGACTTGCCGTACTCTGTAATTCCAGCACTAATGGAGGGGCTGGAATGCCAAGGACGTCCCAACAGTGTAATTTCTGAGACTGTCTTCACTGACAATGTACAGTATTTCACCCCCAGAGAGGAAAATGAATTGACAAATAATTGGCGTACGTTTCCTTCCATGTTGTGCCGATATGTTTCCACCACGTGTTCCAAGCCATTTTCTCCATCTAATTGCATTGAAAAGGAAAATACCAACCAGTGCTGGAGCCCCAGTGGTCTCCGAGTGGACCACAAATACAGAGATGATCTTCTTTTAAGATGTGCGTAACTTTTCAAAGGGGGAATTTTCATCATAAAGCGGAGCGTTGCACAATACCAACTGTCTTCTGGGAAGAGAATGGATTTCTTCTATTGGCATTTGGATCTCCATCAACTGGCCCTGACTCTATTGATTCACGTAATGACATTAGATGGCTTTATTCCTTTTCACAGCAGCTTTAAGTTTATAGACGGTTCATGGAGCCGGGAAACGTCAAAGCATTGACGACCAACTGGAGAGTGAAAAAAGTTCAGGATGGGGCAGAGGAGATAATGAGTGAATGGATTGGTGGACCAACAGGCTTACACAAGTCTTGTCCCATCCATCACTGTCAAAGAAGGGACACACACACAGAGCTAATAAACAGCATGTAATTATGTTATCCAGTTGATCCAGTTGTTCTATGTACACCCCACTCTTAGTCGTCCACCTGTTACTCCTCACAAATCATCTTTGTTGACATCAAGAGAAAGCTTATGAGATGATTCACCCTGACAGTCATGCTGTACACAGTGCCCACTGCCAATTCCAACCAGAACCAGAACCCAGTTTCCCCAGCACATTCAATGCTTGATTCTGTGTGAATGCACGTTTGTACATTTACACTGGTCCTTAGAAAGAAACTTTTAAGTTGCAAATCGTTACAAAAAGCACACAACCGCCATCTAGTGGAGGAGAAAGAGATGAGATCTAGTCATTAGATAGCAGACAGGAAGCCCCATAGGGCTTTTTTTGGGATCAGAAGTGTTTGTTTTTATTCAAGGCAATTTGGATCCCAAAGGAAAATCACAGAAAAGTAAGAATTAGTCAAGAAGTTTTGAAGAAAATAGCTCTTTATATTGGACCAATTTACCATTACAAAGCACAACACTTTCTAAACAGTGTGGCAACAAAAAGCATTTATATTTAACAAATTATTTATTTTTAATAAATGAGGTATAGAATCACAACAGTCACACATATATATACTATACTTTTCTTCTTCCAGCAATATCCTGTATATCGAGAATTCTTATACAGTTAAGACATTTAGGTTAACACTTAGAACGTCTTCATCCATGCAGTTATGTGGTGAACTGAACATTTAAGCGCTGCATCATTGATGAAGTTAACTCTGTTCTGCATATGACTTTGTTTATACCAACTACAGTAGTGAGGTTAGAAATAGTAGGCGGTTAATTTTGGCAATAAATGTATTGCAAGTTGGGGTTCTAAAAACTGTCAGGCAATAGAAGAAAACTTGTTTGCGGAGCTTAGAGAAAACCACCACCAGAGGGCACCACTGACATTTAGAATAATGCGGCTTTGCCATTACTTAACACTTAGGATGACTTAATAAAGTGTGATTTCTTCAAAACAGGGTATAAATGGTGCATGTATACAAGATGATATACAGCGGACATGTAACAACCATCAACACTGTTAGAGAACTACCTGTGTTACTGAAAGTAAGAGTGTGTGGTCATCTGGAGGACTGTGGCATTGCAGCGAATTTCCTCAAGGCTTCTGAGAACCTTTGGATCTAGTATAAAATTCCAGGCTACACTGCTTTCCCTCAGTGTCAGATTATTTCAGTCCTGTTCCTTGCCTGTGGTTCCAGCACGTCCATTTTAGAGTCTCAGTCCACTATGACCCCTTCTGGCAGCTCCACCACCACAGGGGCACAGTCGTCCAGGTCTGCATCGAAGTCCCAGCGAAACTTCTTCGTCAGGTGAGCTTTGAACTTCTCCGCTCTCTTGCGCAGTGTGCCGTCCACACCGGGTCCGCTGGCAAACTGGAAAAAGTCCTGTGAGAAAATGATTTGCAATTGTTAATGTGAACATCCTTGACAACAATAATAAAGACACTACTATCATAACCATCTTCAACTAGTATATGCAGCAATCGTTCAAAACCAGGCTACAGAGCTTTGTTATGAGGAGAATCAATGTTTGTTAGTCAGTAAAAGAGAGAAATTCCTGAGAGACTACTCAAAGACTGCACATTTTACTGCAAGATTTTCAAGTTGGAGTCTGTCCTTGTACAAGAATAAAAACTTGTATTCACAGCTACATTGATTTCAGCTTTATTCCAAGAACCTAAAGTAGACCGTCCTCATCTACTTGTCCTATAATAATGATGCTGTCCAAGCTTTTCATGACATTGACATCACATGGGAAATGCTTTAGATAAATAAACGTCTTTTGAAAAAATATCAACATTCTACATTTACACACTAACTGGAATGTCTTTTGAATTTTCCACATCATTTGCTACCTCCTGGGAACTCCTAACAGGTTAAGACAGCTCTACCAGTCTCAGACAGCTCTAGCGGAGATAAGATTACTTTACTGGGTAAAGAAAGTCACTGCCAAAAAAGTAAGACCACATATGCGTCAATGTGAGAAATTCAGGACACGTAGGACCACCTTGCTACTCTTGAGACACTTGATAAGTAAGAGGTTTGAAATACTAGGACTTCAGACTTGTCTAGTGTGTCTTACCTGCAGTGTGGAGGTAAGGAAGTTGTTCTGAGACACGATGTCGACAAAGAAGTCAGGTGGGATTTCTCCGAGCTGGTGGTAGAGCACAGCGATGAGCCCCTGGTAGAGCTCCTTACGTTTCCGCATGGCCTCCTCTGATCGACACAGCAAAGCGAGGAGACACTTCCAGTGCTCAAAGCCCTCATATACATTTCCAATCAGGAAACACACAAAGGCAAACTGCAGCTCACCTGAGAGGGGAAGTGACAAAATGTAGGTTGTTTTATTTATATAGAAAATGTAATTGTGTGGCATTTCCATGATCTAATGTAAGTATATCTAACACATACCTAGCAGGTTGAGAGGCTGCAGCTCATAGTTCTTCTCCAGCACAGTCTCCAGTGCGTAGCTCAGGTCCAGGCTACACTGTGTGATCTCGGCCGGTGTAGCCCCAGGAGGGTAGGTCTTCTCAGGGATAATCGAGAAGCGCAACTCCGTCCCCTCCCTCTGCTTCATCCTGGGGAGCCTGTCGAGTCCCTCTTTCATGGTCTGGCAGGCGGTGTCGTTCCTCGGCTGCTCTGCCCTGTCTTTTGTGTGTCTGAACTGAACCTCGGGGATGACGTCACTGAAGGCACATATTCGACCTGAGAGAGGCTGCAAGTTACTGACCACCTCCTCGCTCAGGCGGTCAGTGAGGGAAACCCATTTCCTCATGACCTCATACGGATAGGGCCCCAGGTAAGGATCCAGGTCTCGCAAGGTCGCCCTGATCCGGCTCACCTCCTCTTCATTCCGGGAGGCTGAGAAGTCCAGATCTTCTATTTTTGGGTCCCAGTTGGCCAACAGGATCTCTCTGGGTTTGAGAGTGAGGAAGAGGCCCATCTTTGGGCCAGTTTCTCCTCCACAGCTTGGCGGGTTAACAGAGCAGTAAGAGAGGAAGTGCAGTCCTGGGGGGATCATCTTCACACCCTTGAAGCGGGGACCAACCTGCCAGCTCTTGCAGTCAATCCCCAGCTCCGTGCCCTGAGGAACACCCAGGAGCACCAGGGTAGCTCCCTCCTCAAACAACCTCCGAGCAACATCTGGATCCATGTCTACACTGCTGCTGTCGGCCATGTCTGCTCTGTCAAGGGCTATTTGATTCAAACTTACTGACTCTAACAAACCAGGCAACACGAGAACTAAACCCAGCTTTTATCTGTTACGTAAGAGTTTTTCCATGTTCAAAACATTCAGTAAGCTTTCGTCTAAACTGTTAACGTTAAGTTACGACCGACAGTTAACAGTGATGCTGCTGTCTCTGAACAACGTAACTTAAGCGACAAAATAAACGTTACGTTTACGGAAATAAAACTTTTGTCGGTTTTAAACGTTAGTAGTGGTGCGTATTTACCACAACGATCCCTTGTGTAGTTGGTTGTTGATATTATGTATCGTTAGGAAATCGTATGGTCGAGGCTGTGCAACATGTCTTCTGCTCCGGACGGAAACAGTGCTGCATTTCAAGTGTTCCGCTGAACACGTGCTGTGTGGAGTGCGGCTGTCATCTCACTCCAAAAGACTAACTTGATTATATTAGATAAATATTTTATTATATATAGGTTTGTTAAAATTATCTAATTACAGGGATTTATTTTAACCAGTTCTTTATGATTTATTTGTCTTTTACTTTATTATCTTTTGTAAGAAGTTGTTGTACATTATGTTAATAAAGATTTTTTTAAAGTTCTATTTTGGTTGTTAATACACTTGCACCCACCACTACTACTACTACTACTACTACTACTACTACTACTACTACTACTACTACTAATAATAATAATAATAATATGAATAATATGAATATGAATATGAATATGAATAACAACAGTACCACAACATCTTATGAGTAGAAATCAGACATTTAAAAAAGTTTGTTTTATTATATTGCATATATTCCAAACATAACAGACGGAAGAACAGTTCGTGCGTATGATGAGATATGGCTTACAAAGACAAAAATGGTTGTTACAACAACAGAGACCTTGGGAAATGCACATTTTAAAAGTTTTTAAATGCACTGTGGATATTTTCTTAGCTTATCTGTGGTTACTAAAAAACTATTCCATAAAACAAGGAGCAATGCTGACATGCAAAGTCTGGCATAGTTTTAATACACAAAACACTGAGAACTTGACAAAAGTAAACATTCATGAGATCGCATCTGAAAAGCAGCCATCTAAATACAATGGGTCATTGGTCATGTAATATCCTCTGATTGATGCAGTGAACCTGGAAATTCATCTTCATGAGAAAGTAGCACAAGCTTACAGGAACCAGGAAGACAGAACATGTTCCTACTTTGAGAGCATGTAGACACTCTGAAGTTTCTGCCAACAAGTGATCAGTGCCTTGATAACTTTAATTAACCGGATCCTCCTTCTCTTCTTTCCTCTTATTTTCCGGACAGCTGAACAAGAGGCTTTTTTTCCCTGAAACCAAACAACCGGTAAGTATTGTCACGCAGCAAAGTGTTGGTTTTTCAATGATCTGCTTTAATACTGTTCTTTTCATGTTTATGTAGCCTATTCTTGTTGTGAACAGACCATTTGCAAACTATTTCCCTAGCCCATCTATTATTGTTTCTTATTTTAATTAAGAGAAGGTGGTATGGAGTGGAATCCTTTTCTGTGTTTTTATTGTAAGAATATTGAAAATCAATGGATATATTTAGTCAATATAAAGTATAGCTCTCTAAAGTATAGTCCCTCTCCTTACCAGATAATCTGGGCTGCAGTTGTGAATGATGAGCTGCTCCATGCTCACTAGTGGCCTTTCCAGGTCAGATTGCTGCTTGCCACTCCTCTGACACCGCATCTGCCGTGTCATACCAAAGATGGAAACCAGGATGCGGCGTGCCTGTCATGAGAAAGTAGCCAAAAAAGTGAAGAAAATTAAATAGGGTTTGAAATTGTGCATCTAGCTCATCCATTGATGGTACTATACAATGAATTGAAGTTACACATCATAATTCCCTACGGGGTATTCTTCCACAAAGGCAGATTAAGTGACAGGTTCTCATGAAACCCACAGCATAACAGTCTCAGTCATTATTACCCTGTCCATGGTGCTGAAAGTGCACAAACTGTGGTGCCATTTACCTTTCCTGAGGGACAGGGGTCTCTCTCTTTGGAGGTATTAAATGAGCCAGTCAAATTCTGGAAAAGAGCAACCAAATATGGATATATATATATATATAGAAAATACATTTCATTACATTCAAAAGAGTAATTGAATCAGATATGAGATTTACTGATGCAGTGAAGACAGTGGCAAACACTCTGCAGCCTTTTTACAGGACATCCAAGAAGTGCCCCCACATGTTTAACTACAGCTGCAACTGACTCCAATAACCTGACATTTAGAGCATGCCGGTTAATGGAGCGACTAAATAAATACATTTACTTTAAATATGCCTCCATCAAAGTCACACAAAATCACAAAGAGATATCTGCAACAATGTTCTCATACCAGATTCTGCAGCTCAACGAAGACGACCTCTCTGTAGGAGCCCAGGATTTCTTTATAGTTACATCTACGTTTACAAAAACAGCTGGCCAGCAAGAGAACCACCAGGACACTACGGAGTAGAGTGGTCAGACACTGTGAAAGAGAGAGGTGTTATAATAGATAAAATGTGAGTAAAAAGTCCAATCTACATTAACAACTGAATTACAGAAGTGTACAGGCTTCATCATCAAAGGCGCGTCTTTCAACAATGTCCTCATCTGTTGCGTCAATACGCACCACATGTTAAAACCACACGTACCATTTATCATGTTCTGCTGCAGGATCCTCAGACAAGCAAAGCCATCTCAAACAGGGCGATCCAAGGAATTACTCCTCAGTCGGCCGCGTTAACTATCGCCAAATCCTTTCTGTTATTTTTCAGTCTTTTTACACTTCCCCTGGTGGCGGAATTACGATATGTTGCTCCGTGGTTTCCAACATCACTCAAGTCACTTCTGCTCCAGTTTCCTTTCCCGTCATGGATTACTGACAGAGTTTAGGATTTCACCAAACTCCAGTCCGATCAAGTCGGGGAAAAGGTCTGCAATCGATCACTTGCCTTCATCCTTTCGGTTTCGTTGGAAAGACGTGATAGCAGAGGAGGAGTGGTGTGAAGGTGGATGCTTATATTGCACAGCGCCGTTTGGAAATACATTTCACTTAGGGCGACTGAAGTGGGAATCAAGTCCCTAAACTATAATGAACGCTACAGAAAACCTCTAAAATTAAAACTATTTTTAATGGCGATACTGTAGAAAAACGTACATAATGCAGTGATCCAGCCCAGTCCAAACTAAAAAAGGTACAAAGTTACAATGAAATTCCTCACAGACCAACCAAAATGCCGACCATGCATGGGAACAGAATGGGAGGATTGATGTGGTTACAACTCTTGGGACTGAAATGTCTGGGAAAACACCTCTCACAAAGAAACTGACTGTGCACTCAGGATTGGATTTGACATTCAAATCACAATAAAACATGTTTATAATGTGACTTGTTTGGGAGAAGCGGGAAATGGTGCAACACAGTTTGTTATTTGTTTATTGGATGCCTGTAAGGTATTCAACACAAATCAAGCAGGCTATGTAAAAAAAAAAAAAAAAATAACAAAGTTTATTACTTACATGAGAAATCATGTAATAGTATGTTTATATACACAGCTAAACAGAAATGCCAAATCTGAACCTCTTTCGTATCCATGTGGACAAGACAGAAAACTTTTTTTATACATGTTTTGACAATGACAACTGAAGATTTGGTACCTAAAGAGGTCAGTTAACCTGTGTGTGTTTTATATATTTCTCTCTTACAGCAGCTATTAAAGTATTCATATTAATTTCTGCCTTTTCATGTTTGTTTTACAATTTTGTACAACAATCAAGATGGCTGAATTCTGAATTTCAACACTAATCAGCAGAAAACCAGACTGATGTCAATGTGAAAACTAACTATTTTTGTACAAATAAAATAACTGACTGCTTTTTAACCCTCTCTACTATGACACACCTACATCATTATTGGTGGAACCAATTAGTATCAGAATTTTCATTATCATCATGTGCTGCATGGAGATCAAAAGTGTGTAATCAAAAAGTGAAAAGTGGATGCACTGGATTTTTTTATTTTTAGAGCAAGCAAAACAATTTCCTCTGTAATAGACTTGGGAGAAGAGTTACTTCCCAGCAAAACAACTCCCTCAAACATAAAGCCAAAGTCCAGACCTCAATCCATCTGAAGACTTGAAAACTGCAGTTCACGACAAACCCCCATGCGCTCCCCAAAAGCCTCCTACTGATGCTACTACTTACTCACTTAGGTGGGTAATCAGTGATTTTGAATTTTGTATTGGTACTTAATTTAAAATTTGTATAGATTTGTTGTCACTTTGACATCAAATCATTATTTTCTGTTGATAAGTACATATTGAAACTGTGATTCAATTGCGTAAAACAAAACGTGAAAAATGTGTGTCAATACTATGCATCTGGCACAGATGAGCAAGTCATGGTAGGGAACAGTAGTCGAGCATGTTTGTAGCCGTTTCCTGCTTGACTGGTGACTGCCAGAGTCCTCAAGGTGTTTTTTAGTGTAAATTTCCTCAGTCTCAGAATGTGTTCTTGATCTTGCTGGCTACCTCCGCTAAGATCTCTCCTGTCTTCTTCTGCCAGTTCAGGACGTGTTTGGACTCGGCACACCACAGCTCTCCATGCCGGGGCTCCGCATTCTCACAGCGCTTTCGCACCTCTTCCTGCTGTTCCTGATTGACGCAGAGAAGTGAGGTTAGACACCCATAACACAAGTTTGGGGGTCTTTACACACACATATTTATGTTGGAAACACATGTAAAAGTGTATTTTCTAAAATAAGGGACCTTTAATCTTTAACCACCTTCACTACTTTGAAAGAAAATGTTTACAACTGAAGAAAGCAGACTGCGTTAGGCTTATTTCTGGATGTACTCCTCTGCCTAAATATTTGTCAACAGTTTTGTGTTTTGTCCAGAACAGCTTTTAATGATGTCCCCCTTTTTGTGATAAATGATACAATGATAACATTAGCACAACATTAACAGTGCAGTCATAGCTCTTTCTACTGTGACAAACCAGAGCTACTTGAAATGAACTTCTGGCATCTGACTGCAGGATGCAGTTCTCATTCTCCATGAAAAGTAAATCATGGGAACTTGACATTGGACTCATTCCAATGTCACCGTGACACCCACCCACCCCCACACACACGTTTTATACTGAGATCAGGAAAGACAATAATAAGATCCTTGCCTCTGTGCCATGCTGCAGCTCAAACTTGTAGAACAGAGCCCAAGCATCTCCCAGGTCTGGCTCAATCTTTACTGTCCTTAGGAACCACTCTCTGGCTTTGGTGATCTTACGCTCACTCCAGAACAACCTAAAATGTGTGCACAAGATTGCATTTGAAATAAATACAAATTCAAGTATTATGACTAAAGGTTTGCTAAATATCTACAATGATAGCTAGAATAAAAGAGAAAATATGATGATCGAGACCTGCATAAAGAGCCTATTATTGAGAAGAAGAGTGGAAATCTGTGAAAAGTCATACTTGGCAACAGCGAGCAAAACATGGGGATCATGTTCACACTTCTTCAAAGCATCCACACTCTTAGTCTTCCTCTGGGGCCTGGCCTCCAAAAACACTGCCTCAGCCCACAGGATACCTTGCAGGACAGAAACAGGAGTGAGGGTGAAACTGAATTTGAGATTATGGAAACATACAAGTACAAAGATTTCCATCTCAACACATCATTTTGTTCTAGAGATGTTTTTTGGAATACATTGAAACATAGAAAGGAGGGTAAGGAGGGTACTGGCTCTGTTGTCGTGTGAACTTGTTTTTCTAACTCTAATTTAGTTTTTAGTGTAAAAGAAAGATCACCCACGATTTGATCTGATTTCTCTCTACAAGCGAGTATGACAGGTAAATAAATGTCAGTCAGGCTTATGTAGAACATGATTTTTCCCATCAGTTGGTTGAAGCAGGTATAATAAAGGAAAGTATATTGGGGTCCACACACAGGTAAGCATAAGCTTGGCTTTGGCTTTAAAGACATCTACTCTATTAGGTTGAGAAAATTCCCAGCCCTATTAGGCCCTTTCAAAACCCACTGTCATCAAAGGAAAACGGGCTGTTTTTCTTGGTTTCTGAAAAAACAAACATAAGGTTTATAAAGGGATTTCCCCCAACAGCAGAAATTTATTCTCACCTGAATTGGGGCACTCCTGCAGGGCTTTGGCCATCAGTGTGTTGGAGATGTTCTTCAGTCCAGCCCGGAACTCCAGCCTGACTGACTCCAACCTGGTAATATGATCACATCACAAATTTTAGAGGTCTAGATTTAAACTCTCTCTATATATTTTAATAAATGTGTTAAAAGCACATTTAGAAAGCAAATTAATCATAATTGTATTATTTTCAAATGAACATGTTCTTTAATGTATACATTTCCTTTGTTCACTGCTACAGAAACAAAGAAAACCAGGGGGGTGTGTCTGGAAGTTTGCCCACATTTTCTCTTCCTTGTAGTGTAGTGAAAAGGTTCAAGAGCCAAAAAATATATCAGTGAAGGTGAAAAAGTAAGCCACTTGAATGCCAAAGTAAATATTTTTAACTGCTCAGCGCGCAAACAAAACTTGCTTTAAAAAGGCATAAAAAACAAAGATCCTAGTTCGTTTGCTTACTGCAATATCTTGTCTACACAGGTGACATGTTTTAATTTAAAGCTCTTCGGTAGACAGCGTCCTGCTTCTTCTGCATTCAAGCAGCTTACCACATTTTCTCTGTTGTGTATTAACTCACCAAAGCTCAGGGCTCTGGGGGTTCTTGAGTCGTGCCTTCTCCAGGATCGCTCTGGCTCTGGTCAGCTGGCCCACTCTCTCTTCAAGACGAGACAGCAGCAACCACAGAGCCCCCGAGTGGGGACACTTTTTCAACTACAGCAACAAACAAGTCATTGATCACTTTTATTTTAAATATTAGGGAAACACTCATTTTCATCAAAAGCATGTATAACTGAAAATGCCCAACTTCCATGGTCCTTGATCCTTTCACACATACACATATTTTAATAATAATTTATTTTTCCTTTATTTAACCAGGTAGGCTGATTAAGAACAGATTCTCATTTGCAATGGCAACCTGGCGAAGATAAAACAACGTTGTGCCATTCAACATGTAGTTTTACATATAAATATACAAAATAAAAAATATAAATGTAGTATAGAGTATATAAAACTACAAAATGCAGTAGAGAATATAAATACAGTTTGTGGAAGGTGACGTCTATTTAGAAAGGTAGGTCAGTTGGTATTAAAAGTGGTATTACAGTAAAGAGTAACACTTAGGATATCTGTACAAAATGGTATAGGTAAAACAAGATGAGAAAACTATGCAGAAGAATATGCATAGTACTTGTTAAAAAATTTGGCGAGACTAATATATATATATATATATATATGAACTTAAACACTTCCCTGCCTTACCCCTTGGTTGTAGGCCTCCCTGGCCTTATCCATGTTTTCACACTGCTCTTCTATCTGGCCTCTCATCATCCAAAGTTTGGGGAAGTCCTCATAGTGTTTCAGGGCCTCTGTGCACAACTCCTGTGCAGCTTCTATGTTCCCCAACACCCACTCCAACTTCACTGACTTCATAAATACCTGTAGAGATTACAAAACAGACCCACACTCATCACCCGGGAATTATGTATGAACAGAACTCGTGAACTTCCCTTTCAAATGTTTCTGGCCTTGTATACTGAGACTTATAGCAGTTCTTTGATTGACCCCCACTGTCCACCATCACTACGGTTTTCTAACTAGTTCAGTGTTTCAGCTGGTAACATTTATCTGTGGTAGGTTGCAAGAGGAGGCCATAAAAACATTGTGTAAACAGCGACTTCTTATTTCTCTTTTGTGACAGCACACAGCCATTTAGCCACTTTAGCCATTTAGTTACAACGATGGTAACATGCTGGCACCAGAAGAGACTCCCTTCCCACAACAAACCCTGCTACGTCACATATTAGGATTAAGGTAACCCACAAGGCCACCTTCCTTCCTTCCTTCCTTTAAGTGGGGCTTGTGGCTTTTTGCAGGCAAAGAAAGTCAAGTTGCTGTTGTAAAGTATCTTTCTGCCATCTGTTACCAGCTTAAAAATATATCAAACGCCACCTTCCTATGACATCGCCTAAATGCTAAACTGCTTTATTAACACCACAAAGTTGTCTTTGCAGGATCTCTTAGTCTTATCTGTCAGCAAATACAATACAGATAACTAAAGGGAGTGTAGCCAGATCACCTGAGAGAGAGAATAATAGATTAAGTGCACTGCTGACAGAATCTGTCAACCTGAGTAGTGCTGATTGTCTAGAGATGGAGAAACCTGGCAAGCCTGAACCTGAGAAAGACAGCATGTTTGGAAAAGACACCTCAAGTACACTGCACTATTAACTTACTATAAAACACTGGCTTTAAAGCAGAGAAGGATGCAATCTGATTATCAATGCGCCCCTAAAACATGGGTCAGAGCTCTATTAATACCAGCATTACATAATGAAAAACAAACTGTCTGTACTTGTACACAGGGTCACAGAAGGGCTGTTACAGAGTAAAAGGACAGGAAAGTTAAATCGCAATTGCAATCTTCCCTCGTACAAACGAACAGCCAATAAAGTTAGAGAGTGTGTATTTGTTCCATCAATCCTCTTAGGAAAGTACTGTTCTTTTGTTATCTATTTTCAGTCTGTATTACAACTCAGGAAATACCAGATGAAATAAAAACACCTTGAAGTTTGTGACTGACAAAACACAACATTAAAACCTGAATGGTAAAACCATTTACCTAATTCTAGCAGATAAGTGGATTTGTACAGATTTGTACTGAATCCTCATTAGCGTTTGAAATAGGGGCAGTCTCTCTGTCTCTTTTACATTTTCTCACTTACACACACACAAACTCACCCGGGCAGTTGGAGCACTGCTGCGGGCCTTGGCCAGCAGTCGACGGGCTCTTTCATACTCATTATTCTCAGACTCCAGCTTGACAGCAGCCAGCCAGATCTCTTCACTGTTTGGGTTAGCCTAGAGAGAAAAATATAAAGAAGAGGAACAGAGATAGAGCGTAAGAGGGGGAGAAGACAGGAACGGAAAAGAGTTAGACACAGGATCGTCTGGATACTACGTGAACAAGTCAAAGTTTGCATAACTTTATCATCACCTGGAAAGCCAGAGCGAGGATACTTCTAGCTGCAGGCACGTCCTCAGCCAGCCACTTGGACTTGGCCCCCATCAGCCACAGGACCTCTGCCTTGGGACAGTGAGCCACAGCCCTTTGAAGCAGGGCCTCCAAAGACTCTCTGAGAGACGCATTGAGACATGGAAGAGTAATGGATGGGAGAAGCACAGTGGCAGTTGATGAAGCACATGAGAGGTAAAGGAGAGAACAGAGTGTTAATGGCAGACTCTTACTAAAGTGATTGATTAAAACATTCACAAATGTGATCACTACTGTTTGCTACATTTAGAAATAAAGTCTGGTCACCTGGTACCGTTATTTTTCTCAAAGTAAGCAGCTCTAAGCCAGACGCTTTTTTTACTGGGGAACACCTGCAGAGCATGGGCGTAGATGGCCCTGGCACACTCCAGCGCTCCATGAGCCACACACTGAAACGCAACGGACAAGCATTTCACTTAAGTTAAACCCGACAGCAAATTAGCATGTGAATGACCCATCTAGGTGTCTGGGTCTGAACGTGGCTGATTAAAAAAAAACAAACAGATAAATTGATACTCACACTGTCTGCATCTTCCATCCAGGTGTGTTTGCGGTCCTCCTCCTCAATGCCTATCCCTATGACTGCCCTGATCACAGCCTGGCAGGTAGCCACACTGCCTGCTTTGTCACACTCCTCTGCATCCTGCAGGACAAGAAGAAACATTTAGGAGTAAAGAGATGTGGGTGTTATACAGAAGGAGAATGCAACAGAATTGAGGCATGGTCTTCAACAACTCGGGCCAGAAACCTCTATATGAACCTAGATATCCTTGCAGATGACACACAGTTTTTAGATAATTTGTCTTTTATGAGGGGTCTTCACTACAAGGATGATATTTGTAGGCAAAACAAAGGCTTTGCTCAGGGACCAATTATACATAAAAATAATTTTTTAAGAGCTGCCAAATCTTGCAACTTTAAAGTTAATCTGTTTTTGTTTGGCATATGCAAAAAAAGCTAGGTCTTCAAGGAAAAGAAGAAAAAAGAACAAACAAGGGACTGCAGGGAAGGTTTATTATTGCAAAACAATAGTGAACTGCACTAAACAAAACACCAGTCACTGTGATGGCTTGTATTCTGTTGCACCCACATGAATAAGTGGAGGACAGCGCTGCCAAACTATGCTGGCATGCTATTAAAGCTGACAAAAACATGATACAGCCTATACTCCTTTAACATCAAGGTTTAAAGGGACGATCGTCCAACTTCTGACTTTGACTTTTTTAAAAACATCAATAAATAATTTCCTTATTTAGAGACCTTGACAGTGAAAATCTGCATTTGGATCAAGTACTGCACCTTCTATTTAAACAGTACATTAGGGGATCTGTATATGATAAACACCAAATTATAATGCAATCCAATCGTAACAATACTGTTACTGATTTAAAATATGGCTTTTGCTGTTTAACACAATACTTCGGTCTTCTTTTACCTTGAAGATTTCTTATCAAGAAAGTCTGTTCATTTTTTACAACCTTAGGGAACTCAATTTTTTTTTTTTTTTTAAACTGAAGAAGTTTCCATCTGATATAAACAGCTGCAGGAAACCCTATTCTCTCTCTATGTCAAAAGCTGCACAGCCGCAGGAACACACCTGTATCCACTGCTCTCTGTTGATCTCCACGCCATTGGCACGTAGTGAAGTGATGGCTCTGTCAATGATCTTTTCCACCATCTGAGTGTTGCCATTGGCCTCCTCCAACTTGGCAGCAGTGATCCAGATGTGGCGATCGGTGGGGATGTTCTCTCGAGCTTTGTTCAGGACACGACGGGCGTTCTCGTACGTCTCTAATCGTGCCAGAGCCAGCCACAGCTGGAGAAGACAGACAGAAATAGTTAGATACAGAGGTAGGTGTAAAGGCTCGTGTGTTGCGTTACAGTGTGCGCTATTCTGTATACCTCCACACTAGTAGGGCAGCACTCCACAGCTCTGCTAAGCATTATCCTGGCATCCTCTGGCTCTTCCAGCTCAACAGCTGTCTTCCACAGTCGAACTGACTTGGACACATTCTCCAGGGCTACATGGGTAACAATAACACAACTGTTATTTCATTGACAAACTAACTGACAAAAATCAAAAGCCGTTACAGGCTCTCTGTTCAATCAACTGGCAATTCTGACACAATAACAGCAACATTTTAATACTGAGATTACACAGACCTAACTACGTTGAAACTGGCAACACATCATATACAGTGGCAAAAAAGGAAATGGAGACACTACAAATTTCTCTGATCACACAAGTAATAAAAACAAACACCAAACAGCATATCCTGCAATAATAATAAAGTTCAGTAGTGTCGAGCAGGAAGGCAGAGTGTTGTGTATGTAGTGGAAAAAAGAGGAGCAGAGGCAACTGAACATGTAGAGGCGAAGAGCACTCTTACACAGGGGAAGCTCCCCATCCATCTCTGTCAGTGGGGTATGCTGCTGGGAAATTGGTGTGTGTGTGTGTGTGTGTGTGTGTGTGTGTGTGTGTGTGTGTTAGGGCATTGACATGATGGTTCAAACAGGGTGCCTGGCCTTGATGAGAAGCCAGAATCACAGCCGCCAAATGTAACCCTTATGACATCTTTTATGGAATTGTAGGTTTGCCTGGACGAGTAGTTCTGTGGGGTTGCTGTTACAAGACAAAGATTGTTATAAGACGAAGACTGGTTTTGAATTTTTGGCCAGCAGAAATTAGTGTCTTCCTTTTGGCAGGGAAATTGTGATGTATTCATTCACGTATGCACTAGGGCTGGATACAAATATTCGCTTGTAGGGTACATAATCGATTTTCAATTTTCGACTTTTTTTTCACCTAACATGAGTCACACTTCAGTTCATCTAGAAGAGAAGACAAAATGCCGAAGTCCTCAGCTGTGTGGGAGCACTTTAAATTAAATGATGACAAGACAAAGGTAGTATGCCAAATATTTGAAACTGGCCTACCATGGTAGCACAACACGCTTGAAAAAAATCACCTCAATTCTGTGAGTAGTAGACTATTGTTTTACAGTCTAAAAAACCAAGACCATACTAGCTAGCAAGCTTAGTTTACCTAATATATTTTGATCTGCGAGACCAAGTTGTGAAAGCGCAACGGCCTTAACTTTCACAACCGACATTTGGACCTCTGTGAGTATGGAGGCATACACGGCTGTCTCCTGTCACTTTATAGCTACGGAGTGGGAACTTTCTGATGTCGTTTTGGAAACAAACGTAATTGAAGTGAGCCATACGGGAGGCAACATTGCACAACAGCTTGGAGTCGCAGCGGACACCTTTGCTATTCCAAATTATAAGCGAGTAGCTGTTGTTCACGACAATGCCAGCAATATGAAACTGTGTACTGAGACGCTGAAGAACCGGAGAAATGGGTCAATGTTCTAGGGGGTCTGCTGCTCAGGACACACACTACAGCTATGCATAAATACAGCTCTAAAACAGGACAGAATATGTCGAAGAAAACCCTTGTCACAGAGATTGACAGCAGATGGCAACTGTTAAGTTTGGAGCCCAGTAGCATCTACATCTTTTCTTCAGCGCTAGACCAGCAATTCAAGCAACTGAAATTCCTCGACAATGAAAAGAAGGACCTCGTTCATATCGTTTAGACTAATATTTTGGTGTCAAAGCTTCGATTATTCGCCGTTAATTGCCATCAAAGCTTCGAAGCTCCAAAATGACATATGGGCGAGCCCTAGTATGCACCGCTGAGAAGGCCCATAAAAACACTCCTTATAACAACATAACAGCAACATGTCTTGTCAAACATCAACGCGCCCAGAAATGTTTCATAGTGAGAACCTTACCCTTCCTGAGGACTCGTTTCTTGGCCCTGACATCTGTCTCCAGCTCTGCAGCTCTGATGTAGATGCGGACAGACTGTGGCAGGTGGCGGACAGCCTGGGCTACCACTGCTTTGGCTGTGTCACCAGGTTGGAGCCTGGCTGCCTCCAGCCATACATCCTCACTCTAGGGACACAAGAAATGCTTGAAATCAACAGGATGCAAGGACCACTTTCCACAACTCAGCTGGATAGTATTACGTCATTTAACTAAACAGCTGGTAAAGCAGACTGAAAGGTCTGTTACTTAGCTTCTTCCACTGAACATGAGTGTATAACATCGACCAACAACAAACAAATCAACACATTTTATTAAAGCCTGTGGTCTGAATGAACTAACAACACAATGACATATCCATTTGCACATATGCGTAGGCCAGATTTAATATACATGTGTCCATCATTCTTTACCTTAACACACATCTCTGTGCCTTTCATGATCAGGTTCCTGGCCACCTGCAGTTTGCCGGTCACCTCCTCCAGCCTGGCAGAGGCAATCCAGGCAGGAGGGTGATGAGGATTGGTCTCCCTCACTGATTTCAATAGCAGACGAGCCTTCTTGATGTCACTGGACATAAAGAGCCAAAGGTAAACTATAAGCCACACACACAACAACAACAATTTCTTCAACATAAAGACAGCCTAAGACAGGGGTCGGCAAATCAGTCTGGTATTTTTTTCAAGTCATTAGATGGCGGGCCAGAACATAGGTCTAGTCAATTGATTATTTATGATACATTATTTATTGTGTGCCTCATAACCTTTAGTCAGTAGTGCACAGGACACCTGTTTGAGGAGTTGTGTGTTCAATTCCCACTTGCTGCTAGTATTTTTTTCCCAACCTTTTCAACAAACTGATTATGCGTATCGTTTTACATCAAGCACAATCAAGCATGTGCAGGAGAATGTGTGTCCCGGCGAGACGCTTTCCATTTTCCCAGTATCTCCAGGAAGAGGAAAATCCTGCTTTTCTCATTCTGGGGAATCCAATCTCACATTTTCTGAGGTGTGTCATGCAAACCAGAGACTATTTTGAATTTCCTTCAGAACTTTCAAAGTAAAAGCTCTCAATTAAACATAACATAAAGGCCTGCTGCAAATACGATCTCACGTTTTTATTTTGTAGGCGGAAATCACTTAAAAGGAAGTGTTTATGTCAGTAACTTTTGGTGTCATGTCTGAGATCTGTTTCAGCACCAGCCGCTATTATTTTGGGGTTTTTTGCCGCTATCAAAGTAATCTGGCCATGGGCCAGATATTATTGCTGGTGGGCCAGCTTTGGCCCACGGGCTGCCTATTGGAGACCACTGGCCTAGGAGCGTCTTGTGTTTCCAGTGTGTCCCTACCTGATGTCTCCCCCATGTGTGGGGATCATTGAGTTGAGATCTGTCAGGTAACCCTTAGGATCCACCACTGTTTGTCCGCTCACTGAGTCAGACACCTGAAGACAGATATAGGCAGACACAGGTAAGAGAAAACAATTCCTGTGTATTGGGATAATGACAGCAGAGTATAAATGACAGAACAGTAAAGGATAATCATTAGTTACCTGGCTGAGCCTCATATCCATAAGTGTGTTCCTGGCCTGTCCGATTTTCCTCATGTCCAGTTCTCCCGTCCCTGGTGTCATCAAGCCAGGGGTCATGCTTCCTGGATAAGGCGTGTTCAGACCTCCCAGCTAGTGGAGAGAAGAAACAATGATAATGGAGAGGAGCATTATACTCTCTTAAGTGAGAATTTTGTTACAGCATTGTGGAAAAGCTTATGAAACATGATACTTTTCTCATCACTTGTAAATGATACTTGTGAAAATTATAAGTGTGACAAGCCTCTTTTCTGCAGAACTGAACTATACAAGTTAATTTATAGTGATAAATAAATCCTAAATGTGCATGGCAAAAACCCAAACTCTTTTATGTTTTCATTTGTTTTCAATTTAAGTACAGTAAAATGACCATGCTGTGCCAAGAAATGTGATGTGATCAATCTCAGCAGAAATAGGTTCCAGTTTACAGTTACAAAGTTTAGTTTTGCTTTCGTTTTAACATGTTTAAAAGACATTTATTTTCATTCCTCACACTATTTATCAAAAACATTGGCATATTTTCCACACTGTGCAAACCAGCTATGCTGGGAGGTCCCTGAGGTTGCATGACGGCATGAAGAAGGGAACATTTTTAAACTGTATTAATAGTACAGTTGAAGTGATTTATCCTGACTCCTGCTGGTACAGGATGAAACTACATCATGTGTTTTTATATGGATGTCAGCAGCAAGTGAATGTGTGTTTGTATGTATGTATACTAACCCCTTGCAGAGGGTCAACAGTGGTATGGTTTTCTCCAGTCTGCAGGTGTTTGGAGAAGAAGCTGTCGGGGACAGGAGTTAGTTTCTCGTAGCGGGGATTTCTCTGGCGCTTATTCCTGGCATCTCCCACCTCAGGGATGCTCAGCCACTCCTCTTCTGACACCTCTGCCAACTTCCTCTGTGAAGAGATGGAAAAGAAAGAATGAAGAAGGATGAAATAAATATATGAATTAGGTCTGAACGATTTTGGAAATTAGGTGATGCATGAATTATTATTATTATGATCAATGGTGGTGAAGAAGTGTCAAATTTTAATAATATGAGAAAGATAATTTGAGTCAAGTCATGGCATTAAATATTATGATATATTATCATCAGGTCGGCCTACCTACAGACCACAACAAAAACTAAGTTCACCACAGTGTATTATACAGTAAGCGCTCAATACAAAATCCACAGTTCAACCACCAATTATAGAGTTTTTATCTCGGTTCAAATCTCCTAGGAAGCTATCCCTCATCAAAAACCTCCTTTTCTATATCCCAGAAAGCAAACAATAAAAATACTCAGTTTGAGGTTAATTTCAAAAGTTGGCCAACGTAAATGACCAAGTGAAGCCTCTCGTGTTTAATAGACAAGCTTAGTAATTCTCTGACAACACCGGAGTTCCCCACCCCCGCAGCCTCCAATGGTAGTAAGCAGCACACTGGCTGTAATTCGGGACAGACTGGGCCTCTTTCGGACTCACGAGTTTGGTTTGAAACACCATTTCACAAATATTTCCTGAGCTAACTGGTGGCTGAGTGTGTGATGCAGGCACCGATCGCCACAATATGCTTACCTTACTACAGGTGTCTTTCTGTTGCGCATTTGTCCTGTCCGTCAAAGCAGCGGATGGACCGACGATTTTACCCAGCACCACCAAGTTACCCGTGCGTGGCGGGTGCTAGTTTCATTCCCTTTGTGACACTAAAGTTTCCGTAGAGTCTGCTTCTGTCAAGCTTAAGGCCATTGTACAAAAACAAGTCAAGGTACAGCGTAAGGTGCAAAGTTGACGCTCCACCTGCAGACTGCTTTACTCTTGCGTGACATGTGACCAGAGTGTAATATGAATCAACTTGAAATGACAGAAATGTAGTAGAAATATATCTCTGATCATGGGACAGCATGGACTCATTTTAAGTGCCAAGAAAGCAAGATGTACTGAAAGGATGATCTGCATAATTTTGATATCAGTGTGTGACTTTTCCCTCCCTTTTTGATTCATCAAAGACATATGTGGTTTATTTGTAAGAGATTTATGGCAGCATGGTGGTGTTCATAGTTTGGGAGGATGTTGTTTTTCACCCAACAGTGACAAAATATTATAGGTCAGGTGTAAGAAGAGTGGAAAAGTATGGCAACAGTTTGTCAATAATGTGTTACCTTTAGATCTGAGAACTGCTGCTGGATTTTGGGTCGCTCCATACGGTATTTTTCAATTTCCTCCTTTTCTCTCAGCTCCCTGAAAATATACAACCCACCATTTAAAATTACACTCACATCAAGTATCTTTTGTGTAAAACTTGGTTCCTTAAAACTGTGTGAAAACAAGACACAGTTTTTAGTAACCTTCTTTCTTTGCGTCTTTCATCCATCCTCTTGTCCAGTGCTGCATATATAGCGTCCGCTTCTTCATCATCCTTCTCATAGGGCCCACTGGAGAACAAGCTACCTGCATATCCATTAAACTACACAAAAAAGGGATGGTTCGTGTTATTAGAATGACCGAATACAATATGTAATAATCACATAGGCAGTGTCATCTTCTAGTCAACTTTAAATATCGAAAGGATAAATCAAGTCCTTGCAAACAGCCCTACAACAAAAACATCAAATAACTAGGTACCTCATCATAGTTTGTATCGTTCAAATCTTCATCATCATCATCCTGGTTTTTTTTCATTTGGTCGCCAACCGTCCTCTTCCCTGGGGGTGCATGTCGGTCATCCACAGGATCGTTGGCATCACGAGCAGGCCCGATATCAGATCGGGTGGTGAAACCAGTTGCACTGGAGAGGAGCAATTCATTTAAATGTCACACACATAAACATAGGCAGCGTTGTGATAAACATGCACTGTGCTGTTCAACTTAATCCATAACCTGCTGATGATGTTACTTGACAAGCTTATCTATGCTTTTAAGCGATGTTTTGATCATTTTAATGAACATTAGACCATACTGCCTTGTCATTTAAGCCAGGCAGCCATATACCAGTTACGTTAGTTATGTGACAAGCATAAGTTTTCACTTTCAACACTGTTTGCAGCAAATTGACAGCAGGTTTCAACATACTTTTAATCTGCCTGCATGAGGAAATAATTACAAGATCTAAAAGAAGGGCCTGCCACATTTCCCTTGTTTGCTTATTTGATTTGAACGTTACGCGAAAAAGGATCAAATCAATGCACCCACAGATGATACAGAGTTCAAGTATTTGTCAAGTTGCTGTTGTGTACTTTAATATGACTACTGCATTAGTACGGCTTTTTTTTCACCTCAGTTCAGTTCCCAGCATAAGCGTATTACAACTCACAATAGTTGTTGAACAACCGACTTCACCTAACGTTTTCAGACATAACTTAGCCTAGCTTACTAGCTAAGGAGCTATTGGTAGCTAGCATGCGAGCTAGGCAAGTTAGCTTACCCTCTGCCCAGACCGGGGACGTAGCCCAGCGGAGCGGGCATCCCCAGAAACGGTTTCTTCTTTTTCCCCATGAGCGGAGAGGCCAGGGGCATTATCGGGGGCCCGCCGCTAGCCCCCGCCGCCCCGGTGCCTCCCGCAGATGTTTTGGAGACAATTTTAGGACCTTGTTTTGCTGCAGCGCTTGCCATCGTTACACCAACGACGAGGAGGCTCACTGCCGGATACACAACAGTCACACTTCCGTTACCAGCAAACAGCCGCACACTGTCCTTCTCCAAATGTCCGCGGGTGTCTGTAACAGCGCCCCCCACAGGACAGGCAGGTTTCTGTTTATTTTCACTCAGCTTGTGATATTCATTATGTTCCGAATTGTTCATTTGAATTACGTAACGCGTTCATTTTTCCACCTGTCGCTTAGTGACTGTATCATTACTGAAATGATATATTTTAGGATAATTATCATGTTTCATACTAATATCAGTTTTCCACAGGAGCCACAGGAGGGTGCCATGTCCTGAAAAATAATAGGCTTGTTGAAATATTGCCACCAATCACATTTAAAGTGGGCCTGTAGGCTTTATAGATATGTTTTCCTAATGGGACATGGTGTTTTGCCATGAGTAAATGTCATTCTTCATGTTTCTTAAATGTATCGTCTAAACTAATAAGATACCCCCAGAAAGTTAAACCCTTTTAAAAATATTTGTTTCTGTGATTTTTGTACATGTATGTTTTACTTTACTCTCTTAAGGACATTAATGCGAACTTCAAAGGCAAATGTAATTTGTCTGGTAATTAATTTCAATTTAGTAATCAGCATAATGTGCTCTTTGTGCCTTTTATGAGACCATTTCATTACTTCCCTTGACAGAGAACCATAAATGGACTTGTGACCCCAATCTTGATATATATGACACCACTGACATTTGTTTAAATAAATAGTCAGGCCATGAAGGTTGCGTATTGCCCAGTTTAAATCAACCATTCCATTCTTCATGATCTCAGGGCTTTAATGGGGCTCCTGCATTTAAAAGGATCAGCATGTACTCCACAGTAAAACCATTTTTTATTGGACCCTAAGTGAAACATACTAGAGCAAAAGACTAGGTAATAAAATATGGAAGCAGAATTCAGGCCATTTTCTTCAGAGAGCATATTTAGATGTGTAGAGTTGATTGAGCCACACATTTGAAGTAATTTTAGAGTAATTCTGACAGACACATGTTAGCGTGTTACAGTAACAACTGTAACTTATTTTGTATTATGAGTGAAAAGTATCCATGTTGGATATTCAGACACAAGACAGGAGACTGCAATAAAGGTAATTACATTCTAATTTGACATTTCTGGGTTTCATCCCTTGAGATGAAGTGAGGCCATACATCCATTAGTTTCAATCAGGTTTAACTTCACCCAGTCTGAGCCTTGGCTCAGGCCTTTACATTTTTCTTCATTTACATCGCCTGGAGGGCAGACATTATTTCACTCCTGGGAGATGACTGTTATGATGAAAATGGACTGTCAGACACATTAGAAGATATATAGCTCACACAGCGAGGACCAATTTAAACACGAAGTGCAACTCAGGCCTTAATTTCATCTCTAACACAAAGCCTCTTCACTTTCCTCTGATTATTTCAATGATCATTTTATTTTAGCAGGAATGATTTCTATAATCACATAGAAAAACTGGCATAACGTGCAGTTTAAATTCACATCTTATTAACATTTTGTACAATAAGGGGAAGACAGTAAACAAACCCACAGATTACATGTGCTGATCATAGTGCATTCAAGTCAGTCTCATTAGTGATAAATAAATCATTAATAATATATTTATTCATTTAGCTGACGCTTTTATCCAAAGCCACTTATAATTGCTATACATGTCAGAGGTTGCACACCTTTGGAGCAACTAGGGGTTAACTGTCTTGCTCAGGGACACATTGGTGGATGGGACACCAAAGGCATGTGTCTTATCCATTGCGCCATCACCACACATTAATAATGGTGAAAATTAACAATGTGAAAATCCCTCAGATCCTGATCTGAGCACACATAGTCCCTTGCTTAATTTGCACATGGATGAGTTTATTTATCTCTGCTGCAGCTAATACATAGTAGTAGGAGGAGTAGCAACCATAGTGTCACACCCAAATGGCTAAAATGGAAGTTCCACATGAACTGACAACTATCATATTTCGGTAACAAAAGTAAGTCACCATAACCATGAAAACATTCAGCAGGAATCCACCACACATCGTTTAAAATCTACAATTGTGGTGGCATTGGCAGCAGAAGATAGTTGATATCCATGAAGACTGACTGGCTAACTGTGGTCTCGCCAGAGATCATACTATAATCATTCCCTTTGATATGCTGCCATATAAGATTTGGCAATGCTTCCTATAAATGCAGCTGTGAGCTGGAAGCAGTGTGGAATGAAGATACTCTAAAAACATATTTTTTTCTAGTTTACCTGCATAATAGGCAACTTGGTATCATGACACAGAAGACTGAAAGGGGCTGCTGTCAGTGTCTATGAGTTATTTATAGTGTATATTATGTTATGGCAGAAATTTGTGTCTGTGGCTCTTTATGGCTTATAGATATATATTTATTGTCTTTTTATCCTTAACCTTTCCTCTCCTTTACTCCTTATGTTAGTCTGTCCACATTTACTAGGGTTTAGGTCAGAGCTGTGAGATTGTTTTGGTGTTTTCCTCTATTGTTCCTCTCCTGGAATGTTCATTGAAGGCCGAGAGAGGATCTCTGCTCCCCAAAACACAGAAACCTAGACTGTGTAAATGATGATGCATCCCTTTGCTCGGGGCCAGACGCCTGATGCTGCCCTAGGCGACAGGTCTCTGGACCAGCTGTATATGTGTTTAAGTACTTCTCTGTTTATTCTCTTTTGTTAAATAAATTCTTCAAAGACAACGGTTGGTTGTAACTCAATTCTTTGCTCAACCCCTCACCAGGAATATAATTTCCACAACACATTACATGCAGGCGATCTTAACTGGAATTGGGTTTATGATTGACACTCCATTTGTAGATTTTTATTATGCTGAAGGTGAAAAATAATTATAATAATTTCATTGTGTTAGAGTAAGCCATTAGTGGGGTTTGTCTATGTGAGCAAAGCTGAAAGACCATCATTTAATGGCTATGCCTATTTCTTTTTTAACAAAGACTAATCACTTCATTTGGACTGAATTGCATTTAGAATGATGGAGATTCACAAAATAGTGTCCCTAATTTTGTGAATAATACTTTAATTTGTGATATGGTGATAAACAGATGTGTGAGAGAAATGAGAAAATGTATAATTAAAACGTGCTCTAAACAAGGCAAATTATAGCTGGGTTACTGTGTATATGATGATACTGTGTGCTTCTGTGCAAGCGGAGAGTAATCTGCATTTTTCTGCATGTTTGTCCAGTCGTGTGTGCCAGTTTGCATGGATGCATGACTCTATTTCATCTGTTTTTCAGTGCATAGGACACAAGATAGACGGGAGGATCACTGGACTATCTGTCCTATATGTCATAGCAAATGTCCATAGAGATAAGATAAGATAGATAATAATGCATATGTAGAATGTAGGTGGAGCTGCATGGGTGCAGCAGATGCTAGGTCTATAGGAAGATACCAAGAATTACAACCTGAAATATCCCAGCAAACACCAGCATGTCCCATTTATGGTCCACTGGTGGAGAGAAAGCTGATGTTTGCAAGAAAGGAGGAGATATGTTGAGATGACAGATTTGTTGATATAATTTCATGCATCAGCTACAAACACACACCTACACACAGAAAGAAACACAGACACATCATTCATACTGGCTGAGCTGCCTTGTGAGTTAATTTTAGCTAATTATATTCAACAACACAATGTGGGCGAAGAAGAAAAATTGCAAAATAGGACATGGACATCATCATTTTTCACTATTACACACACATGCTAAACTCAATTACCATCTCTTAGTTGAAAGCAGTGTACGTGCACAAAACCTGACTTTTATATGTAGAAGAAAGTCCTGATAGGATTAATGGTTTATTTAGTGCTGATTACTGATTGTGTATTATTCTGAAACAAAGAGAAGTGTCCTTGTGAGAGGACAACAGTAAATTGCTATTAGGGCCCTCCTTTAGGAGTGGTCGTTGTGGGCAACAGATGCTCAAATGGAACTTCATTGATCCGCTGAGCTTAGTGCGACAACAAAGCTTTGAATGAGGACAGTCCAATAATTAGTCTGGGGCAGGATCCGAGAGACTGTACAAACGAGAAAAAGATGGTTGATTTTGTGCTGTGAATACTAATGCTTGACAAACGTGACATATGTGCATTGTGGGTCAATCATATTGGAAATGATTCATTAGGCTAATTGCCGTGTAAAGTAAAGGACCCCTTCCACTCCTCTCCTTCAGCAGTATTAGGCTGACCTTGAGTCTCAGAGAGAACACTTGTACGGCAGAGACTTAAAGACGCACACACAGCAACATTAACATTGATGAGGAATGAATGGTTGATGTATTCCCTAGCTCCACAGCATGTGCTTCACTTTTCACTTGATGTCACAGCATCCCCCTGCTGCCATGTTACAGTTCCCCTTGTAAGCATTCAGTTATCTTCAGAGTGGGAGACGAAAGGAAAGCAAGTGAATGACACACACACACTGGTTTAGTGAGAGGTTTTCATATTTTTCACATTAAAAGTCTGACAACTAACACAATCCAAAGAAGAGCTTATTTGTTTCCCTGATGGCTGAGCAGATAAATGGGATTATTGACTGAAGCTGTTCTCCCGAACTGTTGTTTGAGTGAGGTATTTAGATGGGTTACTTAGACACAGTGGATCAGACCATGATGCATTCCCTGTTTTCTCTGACCCTGTCTTTCCTGAGAGGAGAGGAGAGGAGAGGAGAGGAGAGGAGAGGAGAGGAGAGGAGAGGAGAGGAGAGGAGAGGATTGGAGACTCTTTTACTGCTTGAGTTCAGACAGGTATGGACAGCCAGACACAGATTCATAAAGTGAAAGAGACAGAAAGAGAGAGAGGAGATGAATGGAATTTTAAATGAAGTAAGGAGGGACTGACAGAGAGATGGAGAGAGAGAGAGAGAGAGAGAGAGAGAGAGAGACTGAGCATCCTGCCATTATAAGTATGAAGCTTGAATAAACCTGGATTCTCTCCATTCAGAATCATTGGTGGAGACCCGACATAAAGTGAATGTAGCACTGTCTCCTTGTGTGCTATTTCATGCCAGAAAATCTGTCTTTTTATTTTCTTAATTCAGCCAAGGCACCATGTATAATTTAGATATTAGCTCACACCTTCGGTGCTCTGAATTCAGAGAACTGTTCCCTTGTGAAGACAATAACTGTAAGAAAGAATATACATTGAACTAAGCTGCTCTGAAGTCAGCCACCATCAGTGGCTATGGATGACAGCAGAGAGGACTACTGTAAAACAAAAAGCTATGTTCCAATTTAAAAAGTATATTCAGGTATACTTTCTTGTATGTATTCAGAAGCAGTAGAACTAGTTGTTTATATACATGGAAACTGTTTCTGTTGTGTTTAGAGTATTAAAGTTGTGCTAATAAGATATGCTGAAATTTAATGAAATGAAACAGCTTGTGTATTTGGAGGGTCCTTTTGGCTACCAAAATAGTGAATGTACTGTATTATGCATGTGTTCTTATTATTTTGATGTGTTCTGTATTTAAAGGCAACAAAAGCAGTTCATTTGAAATGCTGGCAATAAAAGAAAAATGAGTTAGCTACAGTGTGTGTTACTAAGAGTCTACTGAAACTCTATCAAATGAAAATCCTTGGAAAAAGAAAGAATAATCACTTAAAGCAAAGCAATCATGCTCAAAGAGAACCTCTGGAGTAACTGCTGGAGTGAGTGGCACTGACTTTCAAAGATGATCCTCGAGACAAGAAGAGATGATGACTGATGGTGTAAATCTTTCCTTTCTTTTCTTTTTGACTTGCAGGGTTTGCTATCTTCACTAGCTTTATTTTTAGCTTGGCCCAGAGCATGTTTTTCTCAGTCAATGTTGAAAGAATGATGGTTAAAGAAACGGGTTAAAAAAATGACAGTAAGCTACAGTAAAGGAACAACCAAGCTGCCAGAACATCTTCAGTGCTCCTTGACATATATTCTACAAGTCTCTAGAACTCTGCTGGAGGTATGAAAAAGCTGTTCATTTTGGTGTGCTGATGATGGTGACGGAGAGCAATCCTCCAAAATCTCGTATTTGTTCAATTGTGTTGAGATGTGATGACTGCACAGCCCATCATTTTCATACTCATCAAACCAGTCGGTGACCCCTCGTGCCCCGTGCATAGGGCACATTGTCATCCTGAAAGAGATCACTCTCATCACAATAGAAATGTTCCAGCGTAGAACAAAAGATAATCACTCAGAATAAATGTGTATTGATTTGCAGCGACCTTTCACTCTGAGGAGACAATTGTTTGGGTCCACACCATGACAGGAAAATGCACCCCAGAGAATAGCAGAGCAACCTGGCTCCCTCACTGTAGGGTCATGCATTCAGGCCTGTGCCGTGCAAATGCTCACCACACCACTTTTCCCCTATATATTTGTACATAAATGCCTACTGAACTCTCAAATGTGCACTCACCTTATCATGTCTTTTCCTCTTGTCATCTTGATCCAAAATGAACTGGGCGAACTACATGATGGGAATGCCTCACCTGTTTCGAAGCAACTGCATTTGTTATCCTTTTCCTTTTAATTTGTCCCCATCTAAAGGGAACCTCCCCATCTCCATCTGTCTTACTCTCTTTCTCTCACTCTGTGACAAACATGCACACGGAACAGACATATAGAACATTTGGTTTTGCATAAAAGGAATCAGTGACATCCACCCACAGGCTCAGAATTATATTCTTCAGTTACGACTTTGTTATACAGGGGATGAAACAGGCAGAATGTAAAGTGAAGAAAGTATAGATAGATAGATAGATAGATAGATAGATAGATAGATAGATAGATAGATAGATCAGCTTCAGACACTGTTAAGCTGTGGTCATTTGCATAACAGTGAGGTCACCATCGGAGTGTGACTGGAATGAGAGCAACCTTCCTTTCCCACACAAAAAGCACAAATACAATGTACACATGTACACACAAAGGACACCCCCCCCCCCCCCCCACACACACACACACACACACACACAGGGTGAAGAGGTGATGATCAGGCAGTGCCAACGGGAATATTTCTCTTAAATAGGTTCTGTCATCTTCAGCTCCACATCCTGAATATATCCAGAGAGGGGACACGGCTTTTTCAAAGGAGACCTTATATGTGCACAGAATTACAGAAAACTCCCCCAGGTCTCTGATTGGGAAAACAGCTCAGGGCCACAACTTAACACTATAAAGTGGATTCCTCTCCATCATCTGCGCTCATCTCAGTGGAGTAAATAGCTTCCTGTGGGAATTCATTAGCTTGCTTTTCACTTCCACCTGAAAGAGCCCTCCCTTTCAGATCAGATTAAGTACAGGCACAAGAGAATGCTTATGTTCTATTGAAATCCAACGTCTTTGAATCTTTTCTGTTTCTAAGCATTTAGATGCACCCAAGGTTGGTCCGGTCTTTCCTCAACTGCTCTTTTCTTTCCATGTTCAGTCCTATTTGGCACTGTCATTTCTCACTGCCAACTCAGGGACAGCCATTCACCATGACAGCAGCTTTGGAAAGGCTGATGCCACGCTCCATCATCAATAGCTTCTCTATGTCTCTTGAGGAAGTGCTCAGAGAGAGATCTAGCACAAGCCCAAGACACTCCTTTTACATCATGTTATTAGCCACAATCTGGCTGTTTGCAGTGCAAACATACTGTTTTTGTGTTAACAGCTGGTTTCCAAAATGTACAGTTTGAGTGGTGCGGGAATGTGTGTGCATACATTGTTTCACAGCAAAAAAGATCTCTTGGCATGATGAGGACATGCCACATGTGATGGTAATAAAAGTTTAAAGGCATCATCTGTTAGTTACAAGATGTAAGGTATTGGCCTGTATGGAGAGACCAACACTCGCTGTGTTCCCATCACTCTTCCCTTCCACAGCTGCTTATCACCAAGATGATTTAACCGAACTCTCAGCAGAAGCTCCTGACTGCAGAGTAAAGATATCTACAGAGCAAAGAATGAATATAAACAATAACTATTCCCTTGAGGTCCTATTCCCTCATGTTTATCTGTGCTGTGCCACAGAGCACTATACAAACATTTTCTTTCCACAAGAGTTGCTTATGTTTTAGCTGCTACTGACACCCAACAGGCCAGTGCTCAGCAAGTCGTACCCCATGATCTCTGCAGGTGCCATTCCATTCATTATTCACCGCACTGACCATCCTCTGAATTAAAGATACAAGCTTTGACTGCTCATTTTTTTACAGGACAAAATATCCTTACAGGCACACACTAGCACACTTCTAAATTGTGTACAAATGTGTCTCTGCATGTGTGTGTATGTCTATGACCATGGGTGTGTGCTTGAGAAAGAGAAAGACAGTTCGTTTAAACATAAAGGTATTTGAATGCGTCTGTGTGTATGCAAGGGTGAGCGTGTAGTGCTTTCACTACCGGTCAGCATGTGTTCTGGTGAATCCCCACGATGGACCAGCTAGTCCTTTGTTCACTGTTGTTCATCCTTTGATGATCCGGTGCATGGCCTTTAGGGAGGGCCTTCATCTTCCAACACAGACTGATGGACTGTCTTGAAGTCTTTCAGGGACATATCTTTTCACTGTTCTACAAAAAAGCACCAGCGCTGAGTAGTCTGCATGCATCTGAATGCCAGCAGAATCAGTTAGCTGGGTATGTTGTGAGATTGCATTGACAGAGACGTGCTCACAACTAAGTTAGCTATTTGATGGGAAAATAGCGGCTGACGTGGGTGTCTACCGGGGGACGGCTGTTTTTAGGCTTTTCCACAAGCATCCGGGGGATCTCATCCTTGTGTCTGTTTCTTGCTTTGTGCAAAGACCATGTGTTTGCATAGATGGTAGCCCACACATGCTCTTGACTTTTCTACAGTTTCACTGAAGCTCACCACCTTAAAGGGGCACTCCGCTGATTTTACTCAAAAAGGTCAGTTTACCAATCATGGAGAGTACTACTTAGAATATTAAAACAGCTGTATTTTGTTGTCTGTGGCTCTAGAGGAAGCTTTCTAATGTCTGAGAAAATGACATTATCATTCTCATCTCATCATTCTCAGGTTGGGCTTGACACTTTAAAGCATAGAAAGAAAGCCTGCGTTACAAATGGAGTGTGCAGAGTTTGAAAGACGTGACAATAATTTTTATTAACAGGCAGGAAAAGGCTAATGAAAGATGTTATTTAGTTGCATTATAGGAATCGTAAAACAAAGTCCTCAAAATTAAACAAGCCCTCTAGATCGAAACATAATAGCATCTTCTGATCTGACACCCCATCAGCAGGATGACATTATTTGTCTCTATACGTGTCATTTACACTGGGTACGCTGGGGACATGTCCCCACCAATTTTTTAAAGCATAATTTGAAAAAACATTCTGAATATAGCTTGCAGTTAAATAACGCAGATAAATAATGAAATGCCTTTATATAGCCAATGCCTTTATATAGCCAAAATATAGAAGAAACAAATGTGCATTGTCCAAAAGAAGTGACTTAAGCCAAAAAAAACAAAACAAGCTACTGATTAGAAAATGTTTGTCTGTGACAACAAATCATGGTGCATTCCAGTTGTACGGTGAAGTCGGAATTTCTGAATTCCTAGTCCGAAATTTCAACTGGAACGCCCTCTTCAGTCAGATTTCCTTCTCGGAAATTCGGGAGAACCGCACTACCTGCGACTTTGTGCTCCAAGATGGTTGCTCTTTATATCAACAGTGAAAGCTGTAGTTTAAACTGTTTATTAGCACTTGTGTTACTATGTTTAGTATGAGTACCCTTATCAACCGGCGCTGGTAACAATGGCTAACCAGGCTATGTTGGCTGAATGAGGTTTTCCAACTTATTAACTGGAGGTAAATGGATCGCACCATCACTGTTGAAAAAAAAGTTGTTTCATGATGTGACACTATACTCTATTTCAGTGTGGCAAGGTTTAGCAAAAAACAACTTTGTTAGGTTTAGGGAAAGATCTTGGTTTCGGTTTAAATAATTAATATAATTACTATAAAATTTAGAAATGAATAACACAAGCTTTTATTAGCTTAATCACTGAACTCACCATGCCTACATTTGGGACAGGCCTATAATACCTTTACCATGCTGGTAAATCTGAACGAATAACACATCGGTGCTCATTGTGTCCGTAAAATGAACTAAACAACTGAATTGTGGAGAATCTAACTAATCGAACAATGTGTATCATGTCCATATTTACAAAAGTTTATATTTATAGTATGCACAATCTAAGCAGCTTAGAACTAGCTCAAGCAAGTGACCCAGTGGGCTTTAAGAGGTTTTGTACATCCAGAGAACTTCTTATTGAGACCTGCATTTATTTGTCAAAATCAGCTACACCAGGCCAGTAAAACTGGACTAGGCTTTTAATCAAAATTCTGCGTTATATGGCCACAGCCTTTGTCACTTTAAAGTAAATGTCGTTCTGGGCCACTTGCTACCAGTTTCAATTATAGGATTGGGTGTTTTTGGAGCTTGACTCTACTAGGGACTAAAAGTCAGGATATCTCAACCTCTGCTGCTTCGATATTGACCATTCTTTTTTAAATCCTTTTTCCTGTGAGACGCCCAACTTTATGGAAGTGCAATACATAATTTTAGCAGAGAAATGGCAACCTTGTGGGTCGAGGAGTACAAGTCTCCTACAGCTTTAAAAAAAACTTAAATCAACAGAAATCTTCAAAGTGTTTGCCTCTGAAGCTAAGTTAAAGTAAACACAAAGAGCTGCATAGCAAAGCTGATCCATATTGTCGACTTGCTGGCTGACTTACTTGCTCTATTCATGAATGCGTGGCTTGTTTATGTTAGTATGAGACGGGGGTTCACTTTTGAATTTGCATGGCTGCATAGAGAAGTAGTGGTGAATGCAAGACGATGGTTTGTGGCTGAAAGTTTTCAACCTGCTAAAGTAAAAAGACAAGGTACACACAGCAGCTTTCATTGCTGCCACTGTACAATAAAGGAATACCTTCTCCTTCCTGTGTTTACTTACTTTACAGTGAGAATCAAAGACAAGTATTTCAGAAGATCTCTGAATTTAAGTTTTCTGGAAAAATAGGAGGATTGCACTCCTTTTGATGATGAGTTTCTGTTCAAAGCACAGCCTGCATTTCCTAAATCTCTACAGTTGAGGTGTTGAGTACGATTTTATCAATAGTCATAGAGGAGAAAAGTATGAGAGTACAACCTGCTTGACAAATGTCATAATTTTAAAGTGTGGATTGGAGAGGCAGACACAGTTATTAAAATAGGATACTGATACCCATGTGAAACTGACTGTACCATATTTGTGTGGCTAAGTTTTAGCATTGGCCAAAGTTTCAGTTCACAGTAACTATAATCAGTACACTTCACACCAAAATTAAATTTGCATGGGACAAACTGTATAGTGGACAGGAACTTTAATATTATCATTATGGTTGTTTTGACAGCTTTGTGCCACACACATTAAGGAATCATATTGAAAGTTATTTCTATATGATGAATTATATTTTTCTGGAATGTATTTAGTTTTTAAAAAAGATCCCAAGTAATGTTCCTGTTGTAGCCTATGGTTGCCATAATGACTGAATGGGGCGTTTGAGTGCGTGCCTGTTTGTGCTCGTGAGAGAGAGAGAGAGAGAGAGAGAGAGAGAGAGAGAGAGAGCAGGATCTAGTCTGTTTCCCGTAACAGCTGGTGTCGGGGCGTAATGACCTTTTGTCTCCGAGCTGTCAGGTACGGAGAGGGAGGCGGAGATTCAGAAGGAGCCGCTTCATATCGGACTGGTCCCGGCGTCCCGGACAACAAATGGCCGTGAACCGACAGAGAGGCAGAGTGTGATCCAGGTTTCTCTGTTTCTCTCAGTGCGACTACAGTGAGAGCTGCCTCCATGCCCACATAGTAGGTTAGAGAGGGCAAGAAGCGCTCTTTATCCTCACACTCAGTACATTTCATCCATCTGGCAGAATGATGGGAGAGTCCTGTTGACACCACGGAGAGATATACGCTGAGACCGACTATGGCTGTGGACGGTAAGAGCGCTTACTATTCCTTTCCCTTCTCTAAAGCATATAACAAGCCCCACAGTATTTAAACAGGGACTTAACGTGGCACTCAAAAATTACTTCACATTGACCATACAGCACTTTCAGATTGTTTTAAAATCTCACATTAGACCTCAGCAGTATATTCAAACAGGATTTCCATAGGGACATGTGCTTATTCTGAAATTAGTTTCTTTAAAAAACGCATTGAAATATGGACAAAAGCCTTACTGTATGCTGCAATACAGGCATAATTTCCTTGATTTTAGAATAACCTGCTGTATCTTCATTATACTGACCAAAACAAACCATCAAAGTTGTTTCTGACCATATTTCAGATTTATTTTCTGTCAGGCTAACTTCAATTTGACATAATCCACTTAGAAACGAATGAATGACCCATGCAGTCACAAAGCTGTGGAGCTGAAATTCATCTACATATAAGTGTTTAATTCATGCAATGTTTAGGAGTAGCCTATATTAATATTCATTGCAGATAAGCCCACAGATTCTTTGGTGTACTGAAAATAGAACAATAGGCCTATTGAAGTTCAGTGCTTTTCGTTGGTCATTTTGTAGGTTACTTGATGTTCTATATTTGTGGGCCAGCACCTGCTGCACCTGGATAAATTACAGCCAGTATCCAGCTCAGGAATACAACAATGAGGCAGCATATCTTTGTTCTTCATTCTTGTGTTTGATAAAAAGCTGTAAACAGATGCTGTGAGCAGATGTGCTCTTTTGTACAAAAATAAATATGCTGTTCTGTTGTGTATGAAATCAAAGTAGTGGGGCCCCAGGACTTGACCAAGGTGTGTTTTTGTTTGTTTTGTCGGAGTGTTTTTTTCTTACAATAATTTAAGCAAAACCATAACAAAATGCACACCTTCACCATAATCCAAACCATTTTATTAACTTAAAACCCAAACAAGCTCAACTGAATATGGAAAATATTACAAATTTGCTATAAAAAAAAGGCATCAGCTCTTGTTGTCTAGACGACAAAAATGTGTTTGAATTAGAGCTGCAAAACCAATTACTTTTATTGCAGATTATTTTCTCAACTAATCAATTAATTGTTTGGTCTATTAAATGTCATAAAGTTGTTTGCTTTGTCTGAACAACAGTCCAAGACCCAAAGATTTTCACTTCATTATAATGTAAAACAGCGAAAAGCAGCAAATCGACATATTTGAGAAGCTGTTGACAGAAAATGTTTGGGTTCTCTGGTGACTGATTGTGTCGTTTGGATATCACAGCAAATCACCAAAGTTCTGCGAGAACAAGCTGACACTGATCAAACATCTTTGCAAATGAGATCACGTTCATGCAGCCTCAGCCTAAAACAAATGTGTGTTTTGAGCCTCTGAGATATACTGTAAAGCCATTAATGTTCTATGTATGAAAAGCTCTTTAGCATTTTTCGATTGTTTGTGTTGTTTTTGTTGTTGTTCTGCCCCTTTCTCTGTCCAGTGCTTGGATGGCTGTTGTTTCCTCCGGGCTAACTAACTTAAGTGAAGCCTAATCAGTGCCTCTCTATGCTCAAGGGCAATAATGTGTGTGTGAGAGCATCAGTATGGTGCCAAGTTGTTTTCCATCTGTCCTCTGTCTTCTAAAGCAGGTTAGCTCTTTATTAGCATGGCTGCAGTTAGGACACTCAGTCAGATATGCATATATGCACAGTGACACATTGGGCTATCTATAATTAATCCATAGTTTACTTAAGCATCATTAATTTACTCAGTGCCTTGGGCATTGATGCCACCCTGACAATGTGCTATGCCATTTAAACTTTGAAGAGTGTTGGTCCTTATGAAGACATACACAGTTTGAAGACATACACAGGGCTTGATTTAGAACCAGATTCACTAAAGCCACTTTTCGACCAAACACTTTTGAAACCAATACCTTACTACATACTTAAACCCTAGATATGTTTTGCATTTCGACTGCAGAGAGTACTCTCAAATGCAGGAGGGGTTGTTACCGGATAGTAATTGCGTCAACCACAGGAGTAGTGTGACATTGTATCTAATGTGACACAGTAAACAAATGAACACACAGTGAATGTTTTGTGTTCTCTCTTCTCAGTATGTGGCTGTTTATTACAAGGTGTAATACAACAAGGTGTCTTTAAGTCTCGGGTCAGTGTGCTAGGTACCTCAACAGAAGGGTAACAAAAAAAATCGGGAAATTGAGTGGTTCTGCTGGTTTCATCAACAACGTTTGCCAATGGAAACAATGAAAATAACCGTTGTAATGTGTAACAAACTGAACTAAATTGAGCTGGACAGCTTGGTGGAAACGTGGCTTAACACTCATCTTGCATTTTAGGGCAGAGACTCGTATTTGAGAAGATTTTGTCTGAGATGTTGATCTTTTCACAATATTTTATGCTATTTTATTCAGAACTGGATTACCGAACTGTTAGTGGGAATGTAATCACAAAAAATAAAAGTACAAAAACTTTGTATATGATATTTTGAACATTAATATAGCAACAAACTACTAATATGTAAAGAGTAATGGCGTCCTCAGCAGAGAATGACATCACACTCCCTAAACGCGTGTTTTCATCTGAGCTTCTCCCATCTTTGTTTTGGTAGCCGGTCTGGCCGAGCATGCACGTTATAGTGCATGTGAGTCCTTCACTGTGGAGAGTGATACAATGGTTGGTTATTGTTTCAGTTAACACCATGAACTAAGGATTTCTTTAGACCAAACAGAGTTGGTGATTGCTGGAACTAAGGAAAGACTAACAACGATGGTTTGGGTGAATTTTATTTTGTTTCTGTCCAGTTTGAATGAAATGTATTTAACAATGATCTGCAAGGTCAAAATCCTTTTTTTCTCAGTGGAGTCTGGTGTGCCGTAGTGCCCATTTGCTTTGGTCTGAGATGATGGTGCTCTAGTGCGACATTTAGTGGCAGTGAATGGTTCATACAACTGCTTTAAATTAGGAATACTAATTACTCACACAAATCCTTCATTCCATCCTGAAAATGGAGATAGAGCAAGGTTAAACCACTCCACATTTTACTGTAAGACATCCTGAATCCCAATTTGTTGACTTTGTGAATTTGTGAATGTTTTAGGTGGGGTATGTACAGTACAATAGCTGAATTGATTGATAATGTTTGCATCCATTTCCATTTGTCAGGAGTTTGCAGTGCATTGTTATGTAGGCTGTCAGCTACAGGCCTGTGACACTATCAATTACAAGGGGTGATCTGCATTTTAAATGGTATAATTTTTTATTTCATTTTTTTTCTCATCTTCATGTAAATTGCAAAGTGAATTACAGTCTCATTCTTGCTGCCTGATGCACAGCGAGTCACGCTATATAATTATACCTCCGTGTTTGGCTATTCAGAGTGGATGAAATTTATCAGACGATTACTTAAATCACCCAGGACATGTGGCTGTATTGTCATATCTGAGATAAGCAACCATACAAATGATGCCACTGGGCCACTGTATTGTCCAGTTCATAACATCCAGGAGCAGGGATTTTTTTTCAGAGGAGGAAGAGAGAGAGCGAGTAGCATGGTCCATCCCCTATTTACATTAAGACTAGACATGTGTGCAGTTGTGTGTGTGTGCGTGTGTGTGTGTGCGTGCTTGCGTGCTTGCGTGTGTGTCCACTCGAAGAAGCAGGCCTGACTAAGCTCAGCATGCAGGATACCCAAAGAGTTGGGCTGGTGCAGAGAATGCCAGGGTGGCTTCCATCCATCCGTTTACAGCTAGACATATGTGCACAAGCTGGATCTGAATCCAAAAACAATTTATTTATTTATCTCAAACCCTGTGTCTCTCTGAGCATGTGGGCAGATAGTCCACCGTAGGAGGGTCGGTGGTGTCTATTTTCTGCCTACATGATGGACATGTGAGTAGGAAGGGGGCTAACAGATATGGAGAATTGTGTATGCAGTAGATGTCTCCCAATAACAAAAATGAAAAACACTGATGCCTCTCCACAGAAAAGTATTACTGGAATTAAACAGAGAGGAAATTTTTGCTGTGTTAAATCTAGGAACTGGCAACTCTAGTCAAGGAACGATCACATCTCTTTAACGTTGTTAACCCTTTCCTCAAAACCCCCATAGCACACAAACACAAACTTTCTTCTGATCAGGTCACACTCATGGGAAATAATAGCTCCTTTCCAGTGTGGCGCTTCCGCAATGCCACAGGATTCCAATTTGTATGTGTGCATGTGAGTGTGTGCATGTTTTTGGGTCCATGTGAGTGTTTATATTTGTGTGTGTGAACTTGCAGATGAAGCAGAAGGCGAGCCAGCACCTCAGGGGGTGGGATGGTGGGGGAGACGGGGGTGTAGATTGTTAGCTTTACACAGACAAATACACCCTTTGTTGTTTTCCTGGCATACGTTGCGTCGTCTGCTGGAGACAGCAACCATTTGGCGCAATTGGTGTTGGAGCCAAATGTGTTTCTGGCCTCTGTAGTAAAATAATATGGTAATAGTGTGTTAACCCTCTCAGTTACAGTGGCTCAGAGGGGTCATACAGCGATTTTACGTGTGTGTGTGTGCGTGTGAGAGAGCATACAAGCTGTTAACCTCTTTCCTCTGTCCATCATCATCCCCTTCCTCCTCACAGAGGGGAGTGTGTCACTCAATAAATATAATGCACGAGCAATCCTCTTGAACACACACACGCACACACAATCTCCCGTCATCCATCATCAGCTCTCTGATCCACCACAGCTCTGCAGCTGCACCTGTCCTGAGCCTGTGGATATAAGACTCACAGAGAGAGGAATAAAGACAAAGTGGACAGTGGGAGGAGACAGAGAGGGGTGTGTTTGTATAAACTGGGACAGTGCCTGAAAGATCCTTGACTGGAAAAGTATTCATAAATCTTCAAGGATTATGTGATATTTATTACAACATGGGTCTTATTTTTACAGTTTTGGCCATCACTGGTTACGATAACCAGCAGTTAAACCAGATTATCTAAACCACTTTATTTGGTGGTAAAACAAAAGTGAGCACCTGTGCAATCACTCATTGCAAATGAAAATTACTACTTAAAATTCAGTAAGTCAAAGTCAACCAGGGCAAGCAGTGTGTAAAGTCCATCCATCCATCGTCAACCGCTTATCCTGTGCACAGGGTTGCGGGGGGCTGGAGCCAATCCCAGCTGACATTGGAAAAGGCACAGTCTATAAAGTGTAATTGATAATCATTTTACAGTTTGTCTTTGTTTTCTCTCAGGAAAACTGGGAGTTTGTTTAAAACCTGTGTGATCATGTAAGAGTATTCCACTGATTTAGCATTGCAATCCTAACATTATCGTACTAACGGTGGACAGTTTAAAACAAACCGGAACTGGCGAAACTGTGTTTTTTATTCCACACAATGTTACCCACCATGCAGCTTCACTGTCGACGGTTTGGTTGGAGATTCAGGTTTGAGCTTTGAGCCTCTATCCTCAGTCACAGATGAAGAGCGTGCTACAGAGGGCTGTTAAACTAACTTCTTTCCTACTCCACACCCCCAGATCTCTTACTCGTTCAAGCTTGTAGTCTTCAGCCCCAACTGAAGCTGACTCAAGTGACATCACTTGAGGCAATTATATATGACACCTCCCTGCGCTTTTTAGTGCAGTGCAATGCTCAAAATGTTCTTCTCACGTTGGTTTCACGTCCAGCATTAATTGTTTTATTTATTTATTTATTTTTTTTAACCTGTCCTGCCCAGCAGCCTGGTATAGTGTATGATGAGCTGGATACCATATTGTGCCAGACAGATTTTACTTTAACAAGAGAGTATTAATTGTTATTAATATTGTCTGTTTTATTATTTATTTAATTATGTATTGATTTGTCACCGGGCCGGACAGGAGGGCAGACACGGGGATAGAGGGGCACAAACAGACAGCACAGAGAAAGGACAAGACCTCCAAGAGAAGGGGGATGGAGGATGGGGACAACAGGGAATAGCAGAGGGAAACACCAATTGCAGAAAGCAATGAAACCTGCAATAGAACAGGGAGGGGGGCTTGGGGAGGAGAAAAACAACAACAAACAAACACAAACAAACAAACAATAAAAAAAAATAATAAAAGACAACCAGCCTAACAGCAGCAATAAACAGCTGACATAGTAAGACAACTAAGAGAAAAATAAAAACAAGAAACAGTCAAGCACAATAAATAAGCAACACAGCACAGCCATGAGAGCTGGAATAATAACATTTAATTTAAATAAGTAACTGAGTGAAAAGAGGGTGGCACGGTGATGCAGCGGTTAGCACTGTCGCCTCACAGCAAGAAGGTTGTGGGTTCAAACCCCGGTTTCCCCAGCCTTTCTGTGTGGAGTTTGCATGTTCTCCCCGTGTCTGCGTGGGTTCTCTCCGGGTGCTCCGGCTTCCTCCCACCATCCAAAGACATGCAGGCTAGGTTGATTGGTGACCCTAAATTTTCCTTAGGCGCGAGTGGTTGTTTGTCTATGTGTGGCCCTGCGATGGACTGGTGACCTGTCCAGGGTGTACCCCGCCTTGCGCCCAGCTGGTATCAGATGGGATTGGCTCCAGCCCCCCCACGACCCTGTACGCAGGATAAGAGGTTGACAATGGATGGATGGATGAACTGGAAGAAAAGCATCAGGAATAATTCTACCAGGAACAACCAAAATTTTTTTATGTATGTGTGAGACTGTGTGCGTGTGGGTGAATGTGTGTGCATAAGCCTGTTAAAGAATGTAGTTGTTATTGAGACTGGGACGCCACGACTGTGCCACACCGACCCCTACCACAGGCAGGCAAGAACCCCTGTAGCCAATAGGGTTGGGAGAAAAAAACAAAGAATAATATGACTCCCAGATGCACCGCGATGCAAACCCAACCAACAGACGCGCCCCCCCCCCCCCCAAAAAAAACACAGTGAATCAATATAGCGAAGTGACGTGTTTCGACACACCTACACACAAGTATAAATGCATGGCTACGTGCGTAGCCTACGGCGTAGGTACGCACATAGACCCTACACAGGAGTATAAATGGGCCTTAACCCAGCAGCAAGTCCCAGCCCGGCAGCAAACGCGTCGCGTAGGCCACCGTGCACCCGCCAATAAAAGTCTGCCGTCCCCCTTACTGCCGCAAAAATTAAGGCCGCCCGCGCAAGCCGACATCCCCCATGCACAGCACGCCCCCAGACTGCCGTGAAATGTCAGCCAAACCAGCAACAAGGCAATATCAACTAGCTCAGCTGCATGCCACCACCACCCACCCACCCGTCAAGGACCGAGAACTCCAGGCACAAACCCAGAATAAACCCGGAGCTCAGCCCTGCCCCGCACCCACACTGCACATCCCGAAAACTAACTTTATACTTCAGTCTCCAGAGGGGTCCAACAACTGGCTGATAGTGAAATGATGAAGCATGGATCTGAGGCCAACGTAGCAAACCAGGGACGCAAACTGGTCCCTCCAAGCCAATGAGGAAATGCATCCAAGCCAATGAGGAAATGCCTCCCCCGGACTTCAATGCACAAACTAAACGCCCAGCAGCCATCCAGAGACCCTGCACAGGGAAGGGGGAAAAAAACAAACAAACAAAAAAAACACAATGCATCAAGATGCATCGACAATCGCCCTACAATCCCACCGCTTTAATAACAGTGAAACCACATGAGAATGGCAGAGATACTGCTGGATATTCAGCACTTCCTTAGAAAGTCTGTTTGTTTCATATATCATATAACATATATCAAACCTGTGTGATGGCGATAACTCTGTTTCTATAATTCACTACCACATCGGAGCATGTAAGCCCCGCCCCCGTGAGCATACCCTCGCTGTTGCAGAGTGGAGTGGCTCACGCTGTACTGCAGTTTATTCAAAGTTTATTTATTCTGAACATGTTGCATGTTCAAATTGCACCAAATGCGGATTACCCTTGTGTAATGCTGAATTATGACACTTAAGACTGCTCACTATAATGGTATTACAATAATTCATTTGAACTAATCCTTTAGAGAGTTGGTGTTGATGGAAAACATTTTCAGTGAGTAATTGATCTAATGGATTTGTCTAGTGGTCCTCTCAGACCATCCGCCAACTGTTTTAACCTGTGACCAAGTGTGCAGGGGTGGGATGGACAGAGACTGATGAAGTGGTAAAAGAGGTGAAGTCTGCTTCAGTATAAACCAGCAGTGGATTAACAGGATTTTGGATTCTGTTCTGAGGCGTCACACTTCAACTCTCATCCAGTCTGCCCTCACCGCTAACTTTGCCATCCCCTTAATACATCCAAAAATGATAAGGCTTCATCGTTCCGATCCAGTGCCCTTGTCCCCGGTCCGACTTCTCCCCCTCCTCTCCCTGAATTAGAGTGCGCACAGGCCCATATCCAATTTCTCTCCTTTAATTAGCTTTCTGCAAAGGGAGATGGATCAAGGGAGAGGAGATGTAAGGTGCAGGAGATGGATGAAAAAGAGATATGTAATTTTTCTGAAGGATTGCACTAATTAGGTATAATTTCATACAAGGGTTGTATCCCTAATGTACCGCGCTGTTGTCTCTTTCTCCCTCTCTTTTTGGCGTTTTTTTTCCATCCCGCATTATGCCTAATCAACCTAATCAATGTGTTTTTGCCTTTCAGAATAAAGCATTTGTGTGCCATAATTGTGTTAGTGGAATTGCAACTACTCAGTTTACCATTTATGAATATTGTCCATTGTTGCTCCCCATCATTACCATCTGTCCTGAGAAAATGAGATAGCGCCAAACATTATGAGACCATGTTCCGGTAACATCCTTGTGTCTTCCATCTCATCCTTGGCCAGATGTCTTTCAGCCTGCAGTTTCAAGGAGAGCAGTCAACCTTTCCCCCCACTCGCTATCCTTCCAATTAGAGGCTGCTAAACAAACAGCCTAATTAAGTGTGGCCTTGTGTGATAGGGTAAGCTTGGAGCTTTTCACTCTTTGTTAATAGGTTGGCCTGCTCCTCCTACCAAGTGCCGGGGGTCAGTGGAGCCTCTGGTGCAGATTGCCCATTAAACCAAATGGCTAATGGCTCCTGCTGCACCATAACAAGGAAGACATCCTTGCACACTCAGGAGCACAAGTCACGTTCATCCACTGCAAAAGCAATTACATTGCCACTCACAATCTAGTAGCATGATCTGTGGCTGCGGTTTATATGCATGCATATACAAAACTATCCAAGTGTATGTGTGTGACTTGTGAAATTGAACATGATTTAGACTCACTCCACCCACTGGTCAACCATCTTCCAAAAATAGAAATCAATTTTGGTTTCTGTCTTCCCATCTTATCAGCCTTTTAGCTGTTCCCTTTTCCCACTGCTTCTCCCCTTGCTGCTGCAGCCTATATTTTGCACTTTTTAAAAATGGTCCCACCTACATAAGGTTCACCTTCTGTTCCATACGTCCGTGTGCACATTCCACAGTCTCCCTCTCCTCTCCTGCTGTGTCCCCTGATGTGTGTCGTAATAGTGTCCTGTGAATATACAGCTCTGACAGGGTCTACATGGCCTCCTCTGGCTGTCACAGTGCTGCTCGAATGGGCCCTCAATTTACCATGTCAATAGGCAGCCAAGTGTCAACGTGTCAGTTCCACAGCTGAGGTGGTGAGAGTTGTTTAAATGCAGCTCAACTCTCTGTGACTCTGCCTTTATCTCATCCTCTTATTTTTCTGCAGCATTCTTCTCTCTCAGCTCTCTCTTGTCATCCCTCTATGGTATCTCTGGATTTACATTAAAAAAAAGCCCCTCCCCAGTCATGTCCATCGCACAATCCTTTGCATGCTCATTGACAATGTGAGTTTTTCACTTCACAAACCGTTTCCTTTTTTTCCTCACAAACTCTCTAAGCCCAGGGGAAGCTCTGACCAAGATATATAAAAGCCATATGGCGCTACCAACAAATGCCTTACGCCATGGCAAATGTATGTTGCAGAGATTGAACAGTGTAGTTGAATGTGACATGCATGTTTCTGTTTTGCATGTACTTAAAACAGATTTTTTTGCCTTTTAGCAACAAATAAGAACTGACTCCAACTCTGATTTCCTTAATGTCAGAGCCTAGAAAATGTCCTAGAGGCTGAAGAGATCCCTTTTAGCCTAAATGTAACTCACTAACTCATGTGCTCCCTCCTGACGTCCTATTAAATGATTCATTCTCAGAAAGAGATTGCCAGAGTCAGTCTCTTATACTGATTTTAAAAGGAAATAATAGTTTGTTTTGATATGTTTCTTGATTTTAAATCCCAGACATGTAGCTAAAGCTAAACTTATTCTTGGATTCCATTTTTCTTGATATCATTGTCTTTCTTTTACCCTAATTTACTTTTAGATTTCGTTTTTAGTTTTGTGGTTGCTTTACTCTTTTACCTTGTACTTTTGTTTCCTTTACATCAAGTGGTGGGAAAACTGGCTGAGACTCCGTGTGCTCTTTGTGTACAATAATGTTCTTTTGAGTGTCTGCACCCGTTTGACCGGATTTTGCTGAAATCGACTGAGAAGAAGCTTTTAGTGATACATGTACAGGCAGCCATGTATATTTGGACTCAAATGGGCCAAAGCAGGACTTGACAGTCGCTTTAATCAATAATAAAGCCATCAGTTTGTCAGCGTCCCTCAGAGCAGTTATTTCTTATGAAACAGTCTTATTACTGTTCACAAACAAATGTCAAGATAGGTAACTAAAACACAATGCACAGAAAATGTAGTGTGTGTCTAATTTACAACTCATACCTCACCAATTGTATGTCAACTTAGACTTTTTCAACGAAAATATATATGTGAATTTCCATCTATTCGTGTGGATCCCTTGGAGACTGTTCTTCCGTGCTGTTTCACACAAAATCCACAAATGTGTGCATGTAAAATGTCTAAAGAAGAAGAAGACCAAACAAAATGCTGTCATCGGCTGCCTGTTAGCTAACGGCTAGCCATGCTCTACTCTCTTATCTATGGTATGTCTCTTTTCAGTGCCTTTTAGCTGCCATATCAGCTTTCTGTTTAGTTTAACCAGAGATATTTGCAGTAAATAAACATAAATATTGTATCACCGCCATCAACTGGAAAGGCTTGGTCTTCCCTGCCCTTTTTTAGTGTGTGACACAAACCGTCGGATCCAGATTTACTAATACAAATCACTCTACATTTATCTTTTACGAGTTATGTATCTTGACATTTGTTTGAGAATACTTAACGAGACTCTTTCAATCCCCTATTTCTTCTTATTCCACTTCATGTGGCTTTGTCTTGTCCTCCAGTTCTGTTAGGATGTTTTTATAGAACCTTGCCCCAGAAATAGTTGTTATATTGAGTTTGGAATGACAGACGTTCAAATGGAAGCAAGATTAAACTATTGTCGCGGGAGGCAGCCGAGGTTACTGGGCTGTCAGTCAGAGTTAGTGGGGGCGGGCTCTAAGCTGTCATCCCAGCGTTTTGGTCTCGCCCTACATATCAGGTCACTGGTGCTCTGCAGGCTTCGGGTCTTGGCAGGAGCAACACACACATAAGCAGACACACATACTTCTACACACATAACTCAAGCTCCTCACTCCAACCATTTTCTACTGGGAATAAAAACCGACACGTCACGTATGAAGTTTGCAAGAATGTCTGTGTCATCAAAAGATGGAATAAAAGCTTTTCAAAACAGATCACCATACATGAGGCAAATCTTTTGAAACTTTAAAAGATGGTTTAGACGCCTCTGTAATGGGCGACAGCAGAGGAAAGTGAAGTTACAGTACTGAGGGGTATCGGAAGGGATGGGCTTGAGGATGTGCACCTGATTTGGCTGAATATGAAATAATGAAGGGTTAGATAATGACACTCTTCTCTCTTGTCCTGTCTCATCTAAAGTGAAATGAGCCCACAATTCCACCTATGTATTAATTAATCAGTAGATGTAGGCCTATTGACACAGACAGACAATTATTGCCGCATTGTTAACATGACGTGTCTGTAGGATAATTGGAGTGTGTTTAAGTTTGTGTGTCTGTGTGTTTCTGTATGTGTGTGCAGTTGTCTGTGACATCTGAGTAGCTGGATAATAATAAGGAAATGGTTCAGTGGAGTGGAAGAGAGAGTAGGAATGAGAGCTGGTTTGGCACTTATATGTTGGAACAGAACGGCTGAAATCGCTGTGACACACACCATGAGAAGTGGCAGTGTCAGCGTTAACAAGCAAGTGCACAAACACACACACACACAAACACACACACTCTGACATGGATGCGCACACACTGAGGTTGATTAATTGGTGGGTCTCTTAAGAGGAGCCCAGAGCAGTCTCTACTTCACTGTTCTGTCTATAAAACATCTGGCGTCATTAGCAGTCAACATTAGGGGAGTTATCAATAGAGAACTAAAGGTGTCTGAAAAACTGACATTGTAGGTGCACTGTGATGTATTTGCCACAGCAAATGGGCAAAGGAAGTAATTTCTAAATCACCTGATTACACTGACTATTATTGTATTTACTAGGTCTGTCCCCGACTAAGGATTTACATAGTCGAATCAGAATTGTCAAGTCTAGCGTACTGTGGACTGATACTTCTGTTTGTGTGCGGCAATTGCGGGGGGGGGGGGTAATTAAAGCTCTCCAGTAGAGCAGAGCTGCAGTCTCTATTCATTACTCACTGTAACTTACACTATTTCAAGTAGCCTACTATTTAAACACAATATAATATTCTTTGTGCGGTTCATCAATGGTGATAAATGAGGTGCGGACATCTCGGTGAAGTTAAGGCTCCGTCTCTACAGCAAGTACCTCTTCTGCCATTACACACTCACACACAAACACATAGGCCTACAAGCTACGCCTACACATGCGCACCGATGCCCCCTACCTCGAGGGTTAGGGTTACAACTTTGGATTTATTCACGCAATTTAAAAACATTATTAAAAGCTTTTTTCTTAGCACACTTTTATTTAGGCCTACAGCATTATATGTTGACATTTATATTGTAATAGGCTGTATATTAACGTATTGGGAGAAAACTGGTAGTTCTATGTAAAATCAGACATTTAGCACCCGCATATCGACAAAATGGCATGATCCTCGTTTGGCTGTGAAGCTTCCACTGTGAGATTGACAGTCGAATCAGGCTCTGCCCATTGAAGCATCGAATCTTTGACTACGCGGTCAGCCCTAGCATTTATTATTGTAGCTGTGGATGGTAGCTAGTTTAATCACACACTCAAGTCAAGATTGTAAAACCTGCTGTGTGAAACCTTTGTCTCCCCCTTCTGACAGTGAAAGTAATTACACAACACTGTGCACGTGCTTATGACGTATAGGCTCTACCATACTGAGTTGCTGCTTGTTGCTAAGGGTACTCCCCCGCTTCAGCCACATCACTACCAGTTTGCCAGCGGGGGAATATCACCTCAGACATTAGATTTAAAAACTGCACTGTGTGAACTCATTGTATGGCCAGGGCTTGAATGTAACATTTCTATGTAAAACTCCTGCACTCTAGCTTTAAGTGATCAAATTCATAGATAAATAGGCACATGAACATTCAATGCTACTTCCATGTAAAATACAATATCAATGCTTTTGATGTTATTTGAATTGAATAATGAATGACTCTTTGACTGAGTGTTTTTCAATTATTTGATCAAATCGGGGAAGGCAACATTTTTTAGAAGCATTTCTTGGTCATATTTGTTGAAATCCTGTTCATATCCCGACAGCAATCAATGAATCAAATGCTCCGGGGACCGTAATAAGCACGGCCAATCATTTCATTTGGTCGTAACAAAATGACTGGCTATACCTGCCTACCTACCTACCTACCTGTGCACACTCTGCCCGCACATCAAAATGTGTTTTGGGGGATTGACTTTGGAGGGAGGACTGAAGGGAGGGGCTGGGATTATTTCAGTTGGTTACTTTCTGTCTCTTGCAAGTTTCTCCAATGTTGCTTCCCCCAGCTTTAAGGATTTAGTATATAAAATGTGGAATAGTTAAAAGTACCTTTTTTTTAAACAGTCCATTTAGGTAAGCCTAGCTTAGCATAAAGACTGGAAACAGGGGGAAGAGCTATCCTTTCCAAAGGTATAAGAAATTACACCTACAGCACCTCTAAAGCTCACTAATTAACACGTCATCATAAGCTAAGGTAATTACCTGCTGGCTCGGGTGGTGTCAATTTTCTTGTAACGCTTGGGAAAGATAGAAAGGTACTGAGAATATTTCCCAAAATGTTGAACCATTTGAGGGAAAGGAAAGGTACCATAAGTAATTACAGACAGAGGTAAGAAAAAGACGAGAAATTAATGAAAGACCTGTGTGTGTTGAGAGCAAAGGATTAAGAGGGAAATGTGAGTAGAAAGGTTCCCTTTGGGTTTTCGGCCTGGACAAGAAGCTCCTGCTGGGACTTTATGTGTACATATGTGTGTATTATCTGCATGTGTGCATAAGAGCTACAAAGGGCTTTGATTCTCTTCCCTGTTTCATCCAAAACTGCCCGCTTTGTACCAGCTGCTATCTGCTATGTTACCTGACAGTGCAGCCTCAGGAAACCGTGTATGTGTGTGTGTGTGTGTGTGTGTGTGTGTGTGTGTGTGTGTGTGTGTGTGTGTGTGAGTGAGCAAGAGTGTGAGTGTGGAGGAGGGGTAATTGGCATGTCCATCTGACTGAAAGGCCTGAGCGAAGTGGCAGTGCAGGAGTGGAGCTGATAACATGGCAATTAAGCTGAGAGAGACAGACCCCCAATCAGCACAGCACGCCGCAGAGACCCACAGAGACAGGTAGGACTGCAGGGAGTGGATACAGAGAAAGGGAGAATGGGTGAGTGCCCCCAGGTGTGAGCTAACTTGTCTCGCAGTTAGACTGAAAACAAGGAAGCTCCTGAAGAGCTTGTACCAAACATGCTTGACTATATTGTGCACACATACTATTCACTCTCCCTCCACCTGCCACAGCTACAGAGGAAATCTTGGTCTTGCCTCATCTTTTACAACTGCACACTTTAAAAGGAAGTAGAGTGCTGGCAAAGTTTCAGGTGTACATCTTCTGTTGCTTGTTGAAATAAGGCGTAGAGGAAATAGAGCAGAGTTATTTTATGTCTCTGTTTGATAGTTTTTTGCCAGTGGCGGTGCTGCAATTCTCCACTAGCCTGTCTCAGTAGTGTTACCTAAGCCTCTCTGTGTGGCCCCCCGCCACAACCTTTGCATCTTCTACCCACCTTTCTTTGTTTCTTTCTCTCCTTTCCCTCCCCTCCGGGCATGATAAGAGGCAGCCTCCTGCATCACATCACACTGGAGCACAACAAACTTTCAAAACTTCAAAGCCCTGAGTTACATTTTGATTGGATGACAGAAGAAGTAGCACCACCACTAACTCCACCACCACCAACACAGCCGCCGAGTTGCTGTTTGTAATCATTCATGTTGCTTATGAATCTACACACTAACTCACTGTCTGCAGATTTTGTTCTATCCCAGCCTATCTCAGATTCAAATTCATTGGAACGTTTCCCTCCTCTCTCCCCTGTGCTCTGTTCTCGCTCTCTCTGTTTACCTCTCAGCTTCTGTGGAGCATTAACTTTTATCTTTTTTTCCCCACCAGCTCACCGCCCATTCAATAAGCCTATTTCCTCCTCTTTTTCATTGCTCCTTATTTTCTTTTATCCCCTCATACTGGTCTCTTTGCGTGGGTGCAAGGATGGAGTAGAGGAGATTATCAACTAACTCTCACAATGGCCATTTATTCAGTTCATTGTCTGCAAACCCCTCGGTGCTCAATAACCTTTGTGTTTGTTTGTGCAAGTGTGTGTGTGTGCACATGTACATTTTGTGCTATTGACTGGTTGTTATTTTTGCCACGCTGCAATGCTCAGACATTTCTTCTCTAATATGTCACAGAGGTCTATGAGCACTGACATACATGTGCAAACAAAGTAGGGTACTTGTGTGATGGTCACAGCTTAAGGACACTCAATACAGTATTGAGTGCTGGACCCCTCCACATCCCATTCTCTCACCAAGCCACAGCGTGAGAGCAACTGCATCGATTTACAGAACACGTGACAATCACAGCAAACCGTAGTCCATTCTCATTACAGCAGTGAATGCAAAGTTGTACACAGACTCCGCTCGGTTCAGATGGCGGTGATCTCTTTTTGAGCAAATGTAAAGCATTATAATGTGAGAGTATAAAAGGCTGATTTCTCTATGATCAGCAGACAGAGTGTGGTGGATCCCTGCCGGACGGCCTTGCAGGCTATCACTGAAGGTATTTGTGTTTTAAACTCAAAGAACTAGCATGCCAAGTTTTGCCTGTGTAAACGGCTTCTTTAATTCCTGTTTAGAAAAAGCAAAAGATAATGGCAACACCTGTCTGATTGCTTGAATCACTTTCGAGTTCATTAGCAGACCATCTGGCTTGTAGCTCTTTGTTCCAAATGATCAGCTTAAATTGCACTTGAAATCAAAAGATTATATTTTGATATTGAAATGCATGCAGACGTTGTCTTTGTTGTAGCTTGCTAAATTACTTATTTCCTGCTGTTAATTCAGCATATGCCTTTATCAAGGTCGTGGTGCTAAGTTAAGATGGAAATAGAGTATTTCAGAGCTTTAATATTTTTGTACCCAAACATCCGATAATCCACTCAGGCAGAACATTTTGCCACTCAGGGGAACAGCTGTAAACAAAAACTAAATATTTAAAAAGCCAATCTTGTCTAAGCTGAGAAGTTATGTGCCTCTGTTCATTTCCATGTCCCATCATTTTGTATTCTTTCCAGTAGAATACAGAGGAGGACGGCCGTGACAGACAAACTGTGAAGGCATTTTAGATCACAGTATGTACTGAGATTTCAAAGCTGAGGAATAATGGGATATTCTTATGTGACAGCTGAAATGACTGTAATTCAACATACACAGACCAACATAATGCATTCTCTCACTTTTACTGTGTTGGAACATCTGAAGTGATCTTGAAGTGAATCTGCACATCAGACCAGACACAATTTAGCCTAATCTTTTATAATGCTTGTTTGTGGATACTACTGCCATGTGAATTTAAAACTACTTAAACATGCATAAAGTTATGCTCTGCCTGCCTGACCTTTTAATGTAATTTTCCCTATTTCGTGCCGTATCCCATCTGCTGCCTCAATCCAAGTTCTAACCAGGATCATTTGGATAGAATCGTCAAAGGTTATCATGTTGTGTGAATGATAACAATGTAGTAGCTGTTTGTTCACAGGTTGATCATTTGTTTGGTTGGTTTATTACCACACCAGTTAGGTTGGTTGTGCTGACATAAAGTTACATGAATATGACTCATGTGGTGCTAACCTGAATCATTTGTTCACTTCACAATCGCCTTCATGCTACATACTCCTTGGTACCAATATAGGGTTTAGCAGTACTTGTGTAAAAATGTGAAGAGAGTTGTAGGGTTGTTTGTTCATATTGCCAAGTCACTGTCATTTGGAGTCAGGGGTCGTATTACAGAAACTTCCTAACCAGGAGATCCTATCCTAACTGCTTGTTAACCATGGTAATAAGGGTTAGGAACTGATTTAGGAAAAAGGCCATTACAAATTAACAGTTCCTAAGTCAATAATCCTTTCCTAACTTTAGATAAGAAAAGTGTATTACAGAAGCATCCTAACTTTGTAAAATCTTTAATAAACTCTCCTAACTTTAGGATAACTGTTAAACTGTCCTAAGTAACAGACATAAAAGTTGATAACCGATGTTGGATTGAGTATTTAGGATTTCCTAACCTGAGATAAGATAGGATGTAGATGTAGATAAGATACGATTCCTAAAGTTAGTTAGGATTTGCTTCTGTAATACCAAATTGAGAAAAATCCTACCTTAGACTCTTCCTATCTTAACTTAAGACTTAAGATAGGAACTTTCTGTAATACAGCCCCAGGTCTCTATGTTTTGCTCTTTTAGCTCTCTTTTGCTCACATCTGGCTCTTTAGCTGCTAATTGCTCCACTATGTTCACCAGCTATAGTCTCGAACCTTGTCTGTCTGCCATCTGGTGCAGAGCAGGCAGTGTACAGTGTCACAGTCTATCTCTCCGTCCCTCTTCTCCAGCCACATTCCCTATCCTAGGCTCCTTCACTGCCATTTTCCATCCATCCACCAGATACCATCAGACTTTCCCTACTTTCCCCATCACCTGACTGCCCCACCCTATACTACAGTTCCCACTTCCCTTATCTGCTCTGCAGTTGCCTGGCCTTACCTGGCCACCTCCTCACCTGCATCCCATTCCCTTATCAGCCACTCAGTTCATATACCAGCCTCTTTTGCCCAGTCGGTTGCCTGATCATTGTAGTTTCTATGATGTTACCACACGGCAAAGTTGTCAAACATCAACCTTAACCCTGGAACCTGTACCTGTACCTACCCACCCGTACGTTTCTGTATGTTCACTTTGGTCAATAAATCACTGAATTCTTCTGCCTTCGTGTACTGTCTGTTTGGGTTCTCCTCCCAGTGTTGCTGTTGTTAACCAGCCGTGAAATGCAGTATGTTTTTAGAGCTATTTTGCAGAAAACAGCAGCCTGCTGTGGATGAAAACGACATAATGAGAGTGGTGAGAGTGAAGCAAAACAGGAAAGTGTCAGTCGGACAGCTAACGAGCTGAAATTTGCTGTAAAGCTCTGTAGGTTCATCATTATAAGCGAATTTCAGTATGTTAACATGCATGTCCCAGTTTTGAGTCTTGTACTAGTTTCATACATATAACATGACAAATTGGGTTATTCCTGTACACACAAACAAAACGTTATCAAGGACTCTGATCATCTGAGTTCAGTTGTGTCTTTGAATGTTCAGTCACTCATTGAACACATCATGAACACGGTTTGGATTCTGGCTGCCTGAACTGCAAACCTGCAGCCTTTGATCAGCACCACGGACAGCAGCCAAAGTGCTAAACGCAAAATCTTACAGCCTGCCCCCAACTGAAACCTGCTGTCTCCCACTATCAAACAACCAAAATAGCTTTAGACAGTCTACAGTAAAAAATCAACACAAACTAGCTGACACAGTATGTCAATAACCACAGAACAAATAGCAATTAAGAAAAGCACAGCAAATCATTATGCCAACACAGTACAAGTGAATGGATGACAGCGTCTGATTGAGATCCAAGTGGCAATTGTCACTGTCCCTTGTGGGCCCTTGTAATCAGCTGGGCCCTGGTGCATTGTACTTACGCGACTGGCTTCTACCAGTTTTCTTCATCTGTAATGGAAAGTGAAAGTAAAAATACAATTTATGTATTAACAAGGTCAGATTTCTTCTATTTTCTTCTATTTTATTTCAGCATGTAGCCATCATTACATCATTCGTACTTTAGACTACGAAGTATTTTAAGTTGGCAATGTATCTACGCTCATGGACGAGAAACTTGAACAACCTGGACAAGGTGTTTACAGTATTCTGGTTTTTATTTCAGCTATACCAATTTCCTTGGTATCCAACACATAACTCAATACTCAACAAACGAGTGGTTCTTAAAGTGGCCTCTGTGGACCCCAGGGGTAATTCCAGGGGGTTCCCAGGAAAAGGGGGACCCCCGAATTGCCTCTGGTGGCTGTTCTGCCAGTGTATGGATGTGTGTGGATGTTAGTTTCTAGTTTTGTTCTGTATGAATGGAGAATGCAGATGTAGTGTAAAAGCACTTTGAGTTGTCGAAAAGACTAGAAAGGTGCTATACAAATACGAAGCATTTTTTCCATGGCTTTCATACACTTCTATAATAAAACATCAACGTTTAATTTATGTCACTTTAGGGCGCCCTGACATCAAAACCACTGCACTAGATAACCAGGGTACTAGTGCACATGTAATGTGATCTTGTCAGTCCCCCAGCTTGATCAACCCTGATCACACCTCACATCCTATTACTCGACCTCATCTCTTACGTCTTTCTCCATCTTCACTCACACTCCTCCTCCTCGCTTCCCCTTCTGACATTGCTCTAAATTATCGATTGTCAGTGAGATCTAATCTGTCCTCCCCCTGTCATCATACGAGGGCTTGGCTGTGAAGGGGACAAAACAACAGACAATCACACAATCTCATCTGCTCATCATTTCACTCGCTCTTTTCCCTCCACTTCCTGATGCAATTAATATTAATGTTCTGCTTGAAGCTTAATTTCCCATCTATTCTCTCCTCTGTGACTTGTCATTGGCCATTTTTCTGTCTTTCTGTTCCCACATTTACCATGGGTTTCTTTCCTTCATCCTCTTAAGAGGGCACGGCCATGTCAGACCCTTATATTCCATCTTGTCTCCTGTGTCATTCTTCCTTTTCCTCCTCCTGTGTGAAACATGTAGTGAGTTCCTTTGAGCGGGAATAGATATGACAGCCAGAGGCCTCGAGCAGAGTTAGGTGGACTGTGTTTGTGTGCGTGCCTGTCTTGTGTGTTTTAGCTAAAGTGATCTGTAATTGTATGTTCTCTGGCACAGTGATGGATAATCAATAGTTCTGTCTGTCTCTGTGGATGTGTGGTGAGGGCCAGAGTGGAGAGTTAGAAAATAAAAGTCATCCTGTCCGCAGTCCTGGACCTTCCTTTTTTTCTTCTTTACACCACTGCCTAAAGAGAGGAAGCCAAGGTCGGCCTGGCATTTCTTATACCAGCTGTTGTTGTTCTCTGCTCTGTGTTCTCAGGGTGCAGATAGACTACAGTGACTAGCAGAATCATAAGAGAAATGTCAGCTCCGCCTGTGTTACGCTGTGCATTATGAGCCATAATTGCCCTGCATTTTAAATCCCAAAATTCAGCCGCCATCCACATGGCCACATATACAGACACTCTGCAGCTTTATTCTGATCCACTGGCCTAACAGCAGACAGAGATTATTCAGATGTGTGGATGTGTGAGTCCTCATGCTGGCATTGTGAGTCACATTCACGTATGCATGAGCATGCCGGCATTCGCAAACACACACATGCCGATTTTTTTGGCATTTCCCTTGTTTATGTCCTGATGAGAGTTGGTTTGTTGTTATCTTCAATCAGTCTGCGTTGTGGATGTCCATTGTTAACTCCCATTTCCTCTTCTGCATGTTCCCATGACACTGATAGTTTTTGAGAGGTGAACCTCAGCCGCAGCCTCTGTGACAGTGTCTCATGTCAGAGTGGGTAATAGACTGCAATGCATTATGGGAAAAGCCCCTGGGGTCCTGGGTTTTATATTTATTTTTAAAGCTGCAGCCAGATTCTCCCCACTCCACCCCTGTGCTCTTTCAAAATGGAGTAATTTCATGGCTCATTCCTGGGGTTAAGACCGGGGATGGTGGAGTGGAAGAGTTGTAAACAGCCCCTTGCTTTACCACCAACATACTATAGGACCAACAAATCTGGATCAGTGGTAGATGCACTAGACAGAGTGGGATTTGGCAGCATTGGTCTGTTCAATGCTATATTTAGGACTACAGGTTTAATGTGTCACACAGGCATAAAATCAATGCATGAAGTTTCACCCCTTGCAAATTATAGAGGAATGAGGTTGCCTGTGATTTTTTTTCTCTCCTCTTTCATATAAAACTTGGACTGTAAATAGAAATATGTATCTTTTGAGTTGAAAAGTTGAAGTTGAAGCCAATATCACACACTGCTGAAGTGCACCATGGCACCCTCTCGGGACGGCTGAAATAAAGTGGATTAGCCAGACCACTTGCCTCATCCTTCATTGTTTGCCTCATCCTTCATGCGAGAGGACACACACACACATGCGCCCTGAAGTTGATGCCAAGGTTAAGCAAAAATCAAACTTCTCCAAAAAGCCTACACAGCAAAATTGTCCACACGGACTAATTTAGATGCTCGCTTTTGGAGTCAAATGAGTTATGTCCAGTGATGGCATGTTAATCTACTGTGGGATTTAGCTTGGAACGACCTTCCAGGATGCCGTACCCAACAGCTTAATTACCTTTTCAAAAGGGAATACCTCCGAGATTTAGCAGCCACTCTGCACAGCAGATATGCTGCTCAGTGAAGAGGAGGTGATATGAGGTTACACTTCACTGGGCTGAGTCATTTTGACCTACCTACCCTCTGCACACACACTGACGCACACACAAACACCTGTCTGACACTTTGCCCTTGATTTTTGCACCTCTACCACCAGCAGTTCTCTCTCTTTCATTCTTTTCTCTGCATGTGAGGCTGAAGTTACAGATTCCCAAGCTTAAAAAATGCTACTACAACGTATCTTCTCATTTCCTTTTTATTTGCTGACTGTAACGCAGAAACACATATCATGCTTTTCACTTTTCATCCTGCCTCCTTCCATCCACCCTTCATCATTCCTCATCTCCTCCCCCTCCACCCCCCCTCAACTGGAGGTGATAAAAGTCACCGGAAAGGGCGGCGAGAGATAATACACCAGTTAGTGACAAATAGGACGGCGGAGAATTGGTGGTTGTCTAGGCTGATCAAATGCATGTTGAGACAGACAAGAAGAGGTGACAGATAACTCTTCCTGCTGAGTGGTAAAGATGGTAATCACTCCAGAACGCAAAGATCCATTTAAAGACACTGAGCATTAACACAGCTAGATACCCAGCTAAATCCTCTCACTCAGTCTCGTTTAGAATATAATGCATTTTTTTAAGCTCTGTGACTCCCTGCAACCAGTAGAGGCATACTTTCCAATGTCATTTTAAAAGAGACCTCAGTTGGACGATATGGATATTTAATCGCTTTTGGCTGACTCTAAATTCTCAGCCATATCCTGTGCCAGGAGGTTAAGCCGACCGAGTCCATTGAAGCTTTCAAAATGAGCACTTTGTCTTTGTTTTATGACTGCTAGAGGTGGCAAGGTCTGGCGACGTGGCAGAGATTGAGATTTCAGTGGAACTGGGAAGTCGTGATGCTGCATTTGTTCATCGACATAGTGCCGTTGATAAAGTGTAGGGTGGTCTCTGTCTAATGATTAGAAAGGGCTGTCTTTCACAGCTTGTGAAATGAAGTTGTTTGGTGGTCTATTAACGTGGTTCCCCGAGCTCTTTTACCTTGCTACAGTTTGATCAGTTTACTGCCAGTGTGCACTGATCTAGTGCTAATTTACAGCACCGGACTTTCTTGTCTGCCTTACTCTTGCTGTTGCGCTTTCTCTTGTCTCTTTCTGTGAGATTGGCAGGTCTTTAGGGTTGCAAGGCGCTTAGCTTCCCACGTTCCTTCCTCCTGTCTCCTCCCCCTCAGTCTGACTGGCAGTAATTACACTGGGGCTGGGCCTGGTTTGTCTCGACAACCCCAAAGACCTGACAACCAGACAGAGATAGAGAAACGCTAAGAGAGAGAGAGAGAGCGGGGGGAGAAAGACAAGCAAGCGAGAACAAGAAAAATACTGCTGCATACGAAGAAGATACAAAAGTAGTAACATATAGAAATGGGGGAAAGAGGTATATGAAGGGAGAGAGGCAGAAAAGGTTATACATCAGTGATTCCTGACAGGCATTTCCTTCTTTTCATCACCAATCTCTGTTTTATTCTTCCATCATGGCTGTGGGAACCTTATATTCATCAATGCTCACTTGAACAAACTCCTGGGTTGTGAAAAAGTGTCCCACCCACCCCCCATCCCACTCATCTACTGCAACAAGACGCATGATGGTGTCATTGGTCCTTTGTCCAATTCTAAAGTACAAATGAACCAGGAAGGCTTTTTTCCCTTGTTGGTGGAAGGAATGGCAGGTTTTACTTTTTGTTGTTTTGTTTTTTGACAGCATACATTTTAGTTGTATGTTCACGCCTATTCCTTTTTGAGTTAAAGGTATGGGAAGATGGGGCATGACTACAGGGCCAAATATCACATAAAGAAAGCAGCATAAATTAAAGGGACAAATGGATGAACCAGTTGGAAAGACCTTATACAACTTTACATACCCAGTTCAAATAAATCCAATCTTTTTTTTTTATCTGGTCCCCATTCAGGGGGGAGGAAAAGAAATTCAGAAGTAATTGGAAGGAAATGAAATAAGGCTTTTCTCAAAGACATAGTTCTGTTGTAAAGAGTCTTTTTTTCATATTTAAAAGTAATGAATGCAACATTTATTACGCCTTATTCTACTTATTATGCCTTGTTCTACTTTTAGCTCTATCATCAGTAATTCTGTCTCTCTCTCTCAATGACTGCGTCTACATGCACGCACAAAAGCGGGGATTTGAAGGAGAAATCCAGTTAACGTAGGAAATTGGAGAACACTTTACATGCACTGCAACCCTGCATCTACTTGCAGCTTGTTAGTAATGATTTCCCCTCTAGCATATTTCTGAACCCTTTGAGTGCAACTACAATTTATTTATTCTAGGTTCAGTTATGGTTGGACTTAAGATTTAATTATTTTTGCTTCAACGATGTAGTATGAGTAATGTGAGTAATGATCTTTTCTTTCATCCCTCCTCAGCAACAGTGTTACTTTCTGTGCCTAGAGTCACATGTAAAAGCCTGGTTAAGTGCATTGGTGATACACCAAATATCAGGTTTCTCTGGCCCAAATCTAGCTCTGTGTTAACCAGATTTCTCCTAAACCCCTGAGGTGGTTTCTTGTTTACATGGCATTTTATTAACGGGTTACTGCAGAAACCTGACAATAACCAGGTTAATTAAATGTCTCTCTGTTTTTCTTTCTTTCATGCATTCCCTTGCTCGACTTCCACTGTCTCCTTTCTGTTGTGTCTGGCAGATATGCAGTCAAATCCTCTTGTATCATTCACATTACCATTAAATTAGTGTCCAGGTAAGGGGAGCAATGGAAGAATTTGTCCACTGCAGAATAAACTTCAACTTGAACTGCAGAAGACGCCCTGTGGCTCTTACAGAACTGTTCTCTGACCCTGAATTGACAACTTGTCTGCTTGGCTGTCTCACAGCTAACACTTAGTCCTGGGAGGAAAAGGACAGAAGGATAGACAGAGAGAGAAGAAAAAAAATCAAATATTCATGATGAAGGATTTAAATAATCATGGACTAATCTAGCAAGAGAGACACAATTCCAAAAATCATGCTCTGCTTCTGTGTATAATGCACTCACCACCATGCACCACCATCACCAATACAGCCATCTGTTTGTAGCTGTATGGGAGTCAGTACACAAAGCATGTAATCTGGAGTGAATGCAGCCTGTTAAGCTCTTAGAGGATTATCAATTATTTATTTGTTTTTTTTTGTTCCTGATACTCAGACAATGTGTGTGCAAACTCCTTGAACAAAGACAATACTAAGTGAGTGCTTATCACTGTTCCTTCTTCTCCCCCCTGCTTGTCTCTTTCTGTTTCTCTCACCTCTTCTTCTTCTTTTCTCTCCTCTCAGCGGCGTCCAGCTTCAGTTTTTGCCGTGCCTCCCTGGAGCACACGGTGTCTGCTGAGGAGCTGAGCTACCAGCTGCCGCGTCGCGCCGGAGGCAGCAACCTAACCTGGCATGACGGCCGCGGCCAGAAGACAGCGCACACACGCACCGTCAAACTACTGCAGCAGCCCGGCACAGAGGGCATTCAGGTATAAAGATGTCCACACAAACTGACCTGAGGCAGTGTGGAGGAGTGTTTTCACTTTATGTGAAATGTGTTGTTGCTTACAAAAACACATTTCCAGATCGCTAAAATACATCATTCAGGCAATGAGGGACAGCTCAAAATTGGGACCATTGCAAACATGTCAAAGAAAGGCTTCACAGGCCCAAGCTGTAGCCTACTTGGTTTCACTAGTGAAGCAATCTGCTGTGAGGCTGCAGGTTGTGCATAATCTGTCACTGATTTCAGATTTTTCAAAAGGAATAAATTCCAGCCACTGGGCAATCACAGCAACAGAAAGGAAAACATAGGCTACCTAATTTTTCACTCCAATCACATTTTACAGTAGCTTGGGATCAGTTCAGCGAATTGCACATTCAGTTTATTTTATTTCCTTTATTTCTTCACATTATGATATCACATTATGATATAACAAAGCCTACCAGGCAATATAAATGTAGACCATCTCTGGCTCATTATTTCAGGTTACAACATAAATTATTTTATGTTGCAACATAAGTTATAATGAATATTACGGTTCACTTGAACGGTTGATATGATGTGACTGATATATGATTTTGTACTAAATTGCACAGCCACAGTGGTAAGTGAAATATTTTGATGAAGCAGTTGAATTTTTTTTAAAGTAGCTTAGTTAAGAAAACATTATTTCCCTTGAGGGGGAGCTTTGTCGAAATTTAATATCGTCCTGTATGAATTAACTGGTAGTTCATAAAGGCTTTGGATTTTCAAAGCAGTCTCTTTTAACCATATGAGAGAGAGAGCGGTGTTATGAAGCTGTCCTGACTTGGGTGGGGGGAAACCCATACTGTGGCAGATAATCTGTTATCATCAGAGAGACAAGAGAGAACATTTGTGCATCAGCGTCGGTGCTGCATCTCTAGCTGTCAAATCTCAGCGGTAAAAGGAAGTCTAATTGTTTTATCTTGTACATGATTTTGGCTGATGTCACCTGAGCCTGTGGTAGATACCGCCAGAGAGAAACTGGTTATGTAACAGAGGAGTGGTAAGAGAACAAGTCCCTCATTACTGCAGAAAATAGACTCTTATTAATATACAGTTAATACCATCCGTCCTACATGTCTAAAAACATTTCATTTAGTTATGTTTTCCCCAAAGCTCAGCAACAGCTTTAATAGAACTGACTGGTGTAAACACCGGATATGAAAGTAATTTCGATGCCTACTTGGTAGGCTCAATGTCTCAGCAGCAGTGTAAGAATATAGCAGCCTGAGCATCATTTACTTCCACACATCGCTCCTGTGCAAAATTGAATCCCATCTGTGCAGCACCAGAGAGAGGCAAAACAAAGTGGAAAAAGGATCTATTTTAAGGCATTCTGCATGTGTTTGACCTAAAACAGCATATGACACAGCAGCCTCACATGAAAGAGAGCAGATAGCCCAGTAGAGGTCATTTGTTAAGTCTCCCCACTGCCGTTAGGAAAGTTTGCCACAGTGAGGCTGTAAGATGTACATATGTGCTGCAAGAGTGCTCAATAATTCATAAAAGAGTGCCCCCTCAGCTATAAAAGGCTTAATAAAAGACGAGTGGGAGGCTGTTTCCATGTGATTACACAGAAACTGGATAATTAAACCTACTCTATACCATGAGAAGTAAGGCTTATCATTTCCTTGTGGCAACAAGCCCCTTTTTACATTATTCAACAACTGAGAGAGCAGTCCAGCTCACCCTGATCCGTGTATCTATGCAGTCACAAAATCTTTCCGTCATTTTTCTGTCATTTGCGCATCTTTAATTTTAATAATATGTGTTCATGGGCAAGTGAGTGTGTGTGTGTGTGTGCGTGTGTGTGTGTGTGTGTGTATTCGGGTTGGGGATTGGTGTTTGTGTGTCCAGTTCTCACTGGAGTGATGATTAGATTATTCTCTATTACACTGGTTGTGCACACATCAGCTGTAATGAGGGAGTCAGTAAAGTGAAACACAGCTCAGCTTCTTTATACAAGGTGGAACCTGGGGAATCTTCCTTTTTTGTTTAACAAAGCTAATATAACACATTGTGCACTCCTATGCAAACTCCTGTGCACATGCACACACAAACATATTAATGCAGACCAGACAGTCAGGAGAGACAAGAAATAGTAACAGCAGGGAAGACAGAAAACTTTTTAAGTTAAGTTCTTTGTTTGTCATTATTTTGGTCCTGATGACAAGGCGCAGCTCCCGAATGGAGTCTGAGGTTTTAGGGTTTTTTTTCTTCTGTGACTAGTAATGTAGTAAATGTATGTGCTTAGTTAGAACCAGTTGTACTGGTAATAACAAAATGTGTACATGTATGCACATAAATCAGAGACAATCACACACATCACTAGAAAATTAAATCTTCTATAATTTGTAGGGATGACAGTAAGAGCATTGTCTTATACGTTGGTCCCGAGTCTTCTGTAGGTGTTTGAATGTGTTGAGATCTGGTGACTGTAAGGGCTGTAACATTTTAGTGACATAATTTCCATACTCACCAAACCATTCAGTGAGCCTTTGTGCACAGAAGCATCTGTATTTGATATGTTTCTCCATTATTTTATGCAGTTTGTTCCTTAATTTGTCCATTGTCTGAACGTACACATGTATACACCCATATAAAACCTAGATATATCAGTGCTGCCACAAGGAAGGAATGAACCCACTGGTCACGACTCCAGGAGGCACGAGTGACGAGAGTTTATTAGCTTACACTTGGTAATTCAAAGGCTGGTAACTTGGTCAGAAGGGTGATCACACACAGGAGGGAGGCAGACAGGAACCAGGTGAAAGGGTGGACCTGAAATGAAACACAATGTGAGCAAAGAAGCACCAACAAAAAGCACAAGCACAACAGACAACCGAAAACATGACTTTAAGTGCCAGAGCTGGGCATGACAAGATATATATTGGTGTTCATGCCTGCACCAGCATGGCTGTCATTACTGTAGATGGCCCCAGCATATTTCTGCAGTGCTGACCAAGTTTCGGGACACATAAGTGGACGCAGATGTATTCCCAAAGTGCGTGGACATTTTTTTTTTCTCATGCGCAATGTAATATTCAACATTTAGCACTTGTTTTACTTAAAACAAGAAAGAAAAAATACCAACAAGTTAGGATAATTCCATGTAGTCCCTATACAGTGGTCACTTTCCGGATAATTTTCTTAAAACAAGACAGATCGCTGCACTAGAAGGTGAAGAAAATGACACTTAAAACAAGTTAATCTGCACTGTAAACAGGCAAAATAATGTCAACCCACACTGGCAGTCACCAATGAAAGGTTAAATGATTTGTTAAAATACAGGTTATCTCATTTGTGTTGTGAAATTGCTGCAGGCAGACCTGTATGCACACCTATCTTCTAATAGGATTTTTCCAAATAATGACTCATTGTGTAGTTGGCGCACCCTCTGTGCCATCCTTGAATTGGTTGTTTGGGTAGCCAGATGGGGTGAGGGGAGGGGCGCGGGGGTGACTCATTTTGCTGTCTGACACACAGCTTGTGGGTGAACCTTTAGATGAGACTGGGGAATAGGTGGAATAACAGAGACACAATTCAGGAAGTATCAGCAGCCACTGTGCCTTTTATTCGCATGTCAGAAGCCTGTTACGGGTAGTAAGGCCCAAATTCACTAATTTGCCATTCTGCGTGTGCGAACGAGAAAGATCGGTCTGTGATTATTTTCCCCTCCTCATTACTGAACACAGTGGCTGACCTTCTCAGCTGACACCAACACAAAGCGGTGAACTAACAGAAAGAAAATGTAAAAATATACTACACAAAACAATAACTTTGACCACTCCTTGTAAGAAAATAAAGATAAACCCTGGATTTTTAGGGTGGTCGTTTCCAGTTGAGCTCATTATTTTAGCCACCAACTGGATTAATATATGGATGAATTCACCATTAGATACTGTTGTTGTTATGGACCTGTTCATCTGCGTTGGTGATGCAAATTGAACAATGCAGAGTGAGTCACACTTATCTTTTCTGTTGTTAGCAGTGTTTGTCTGGCTGTCCGTCTGGCTGTCGGTCAGTCCATCACTTTTGGACCGACCTTCCTGGTCTCCAGAGGTTGAATCATAATGACTATGATGATCCCTGACTTTTGGAGAGGCTGTCACTGATTTCAATAGAACCCATGATACTGTGCTCACCAGAAAAATAACAGTGTGGGTGGTTTGTTAAAAACCTTAAAACAACTTTTTTTTTTCTGACGAAAATAATGTCACGTAAATAATGATTGCCCTCCCTCAGAAGGAAAGTCGGGAAATAGCGTTATGTTTTTATACCACCACAAAACCTAACTTAAAAAGAAGGGAGGTTGCAACAGGCAGCCCTGTTTTTTTGTTGGTTTCCTGTAAAACTAAAGTATTTTTATATGCTTAAACCTAACCAAACTTTTACCCTAAAGAAGGCAGATTAGAAAATCTTCATATGATTTCTTATGAGGTCAATGATGCCTGTGGTTGTGATGATGCAGTAGTGAACAGAGTTTTGAAAGACAGAGACATGGAGAGATAAATAAGAGTGCTGCTGAGCAGTGAGGCAGAAATGCTTAGCCTATATTGTCCTTGTACTGCCACTTAGTGATGTGTTGCTCTGTCCAAGACACATGTTTGACTCGTGCTAAATAGAGAGCTTTGTGAAAATCCCATCTGGCCCTTTGTCCTCCCACTGAGAGCCCACTCACATTCGCATGAGTGCAAGACATTTACAAACTCCGAGTCCTGAGGACAACCAAAGGCAGAGTTGTGCGAAGCTAACGGCGGCTGACAGTTCACACACCCGCACACGCTCTCTTCCATGGGAACAGTCAAGTAAGCTCACACGTAAACACTTTCAGAATCACAATGACACACTCAAACACACATATGCGCCAGGCTAAACTGAGGAGTGGGAGACACAAGGGTGCTAAATGATGCAACAGAAACTGCCAGGGACTAGGGGGAGGATTCAGTGTTACTGAGAGGAGAAGAATGAAGAATAAGATGAAATTAGAAGTGAGGTGAGAGGTGCGAAAGGAGATATGAAGGATCATGTGTCAGGATCTGTCAGGGTCTTTTTTGGAAAGACAGATTGAAGATTTGATTCCACAATGACAGCAGAGCAAGGGGTAGATCGGTACAGTCGATGGGAAAGAAAGAGTTGTTAGGTTTGACAGCAAAGCATACAGAAAAGATAGAGGAGTGTTTAGTATCCTGTGGATGAAATGAAAAGTGAGAGAAAGAAAACATGTAGAGCAGAGAGGGAAAGGCGGGTGTAAGCTACTGTACACATTGTGCAGGTTATAAAAAATACACTGCTCAAAAAAATATGGGTACACTTAGTCATCACAGTATAACATCGTGTCAGTTAAACTTCAGGGATATCAATCTGTCCAGTTAGAAAGCATAAGCGATTATGAATCATTGTCAACTGTTCTGGTGCAAATGAAAGCGATAACATGTGCACTGGAGAGGCAGCAGCAAGATAACCCACAAAAAATTTTGCAGGCAGTGGCTACAGACAATTGCTCTCTTTAATCCAGTCTGACTGATTGTTCTCTTGTTTTGCTAGCATCTTTGTCCCTACTGGTAGCACGAGGCAGTACCTGCAGCCCATTCCGGTTGCACATGTAGTCCAGCTCCTCTAGGATGGTACATCCATACATGCTGTGGCAAGAAGGTTTTCTGTTTCTCTCAGGGAAGTCTCAAGAGCATGCAGATACCAGGAGACAGGCCAATACACAAAGAGAGCTGTACAGGGCTGTTGAAGGGCAATAATCTGCTCCCTCCACCCCTAACCTTCCCTAATCTGCTGCTTTGTGCAAGAAGGAACAGGAGGAGCACTGCCAGAGCCCTACAAACTGACCTCCAGTTGGGCCTTCATACCTGGGTGGCATGTTGGCCCGATGTCCTTTAGTGGTATCTGTGCTCTCAGCCCAGCACTGTGCAGCTTGACTGGCATTTGCCAGAGAACACCAGAATTGGCAGGTCTGCCATTGGCGCCTTGTTCTCTTCAAAGAGGAGAACAGGTTCTCTCTGAGCCCACATGACAGACGTGAAAAAGTCTGGGGACACCATGGTTAACTTTATGTTGCCTGCAACATTATCCAGCATGACCGGTTTGGTGGTGGGTCAGTGATGGTCTGGGGCCATTGTCAGACTTTTTGCTGGTGCAGTGGGCCCTGGGTTCCCCCTGTTGCAGGACAATGCCCAGCTTCATATGGCCAGAGTGTATAGGCAGTTCCTAGATGATAACAGCATTGATACCATTGTCTGGCCCTTGTTCTCCAGACCTGAATCCAATTGAGAACCTATGCCATTATTTATCGGTGCATCTGACACTAATGGCCTGTTCCAGGGAGACTATCCCCCAGGACACCATCCGCCGTCTAATCAGAAGCATGCCCAGACCTTGCCGTGAGTGCATACAGGCAGGTGGAGGCCATACACATTACTAAGAAATTATAAGTTGCCGTGATTAAAGTCAGGCGAGTTGAATTAACGATTTAATTCTGTAATTTTGGTTTCCATTGACCGTTGTTATGTCATTTTGTTCTCAACAAATTATACAATGTACATTAAAGCTTTGGAACTTTTTTTGGCCATCAAGATCTCATGTGTGATTTCAGTGTTCCCTTAATTTTTGTGAGCAGCGTGGATTCACCCACTCAAATACACACCCACACACATTCAGATTTGTACTGCTAATTGGCGTTACATCATTGATCAATGTCAGGCAGGGTGTGGATGTGCAGAGACAGAGGCAGGCATCGGAAGAGAGGTGTTATCGGTCACAAAGAGTGAATTTTAAGGATTCCCCACGCTCCCCTGACTTTAGGCTAATCCCTGATTTAGCTACACTGTGAGGCAGTGCATGTACACACATTTGCAAACACACATACACAGAAACACAGGCAGTTAAATAGACAAAAAGTTGCTCAGTGCACAGAAGTGAAGGCAAAAGAAAGACTGAAGGGAGGAAACAAGAGAAAGGAGGGACAGGGAGGGAGGAGGGAGTGTGTCAGGCACGCAGAGGATAAAATTTATGAGGAGCAAGTAGAGGGGGGATAAAAGGCATGATAGAACAAAGTAAGCAGGGGAGGACAAATAAGCTGTTTGAGGAAACAAACAGAATGATCAATAGGGAAGAAAGACAGAGTATGTGGAGTAGGAAGGGAAAGAGGATGTGAGGAAGCAGGAAGACTGGTAAATAAGACAGAAACATAACTTGTCCTGTTGAATATATAGAGACACCTTAACATAGCATATTGGTTAATTATAACAGATTAGGTGTCTTTGTGTGCATTTCCATAAAGATGTCATAGTATAAATTAAAGGAATGGTCAATAAAAATTATGAGAAGATTGATACCTCATCTCATAATACATATGAAGCCACGGTCAGCCAATTAGCTTATAGCTTAGCATAAAGTGCAGGAAACAGCTAGCTTAGATGTGAAAATATTCCTCTATTATAAAGCTCAATAATTAACATATTATGTCTCGCTGCTGCTTGTTCCCTCATTTTTTGTACATATTAAATAAACAAAATATTGTATATAACAAACTAATCCAGAATACAAGCAGACCGATCACAACCAAACAGAGAACACAAACCAACACATAGCAGAGCGCCAGTTAGGAATAAATCCAAAACACAGACTCCAATAACAAACCAGCAGATAACTAAACTAAACAGATCAGACAGGCAACAATGTGACATTTCACGCATTTTTTTGCAACTTAAGGACTGAACAGGCTTACTGTCCCAGCCATTTTGGCTCTCACTACAACATCACTGCAAATCCATTACCTTCCCCCTCTTTCTGTCGCTCCTCTCTGTCCACCTTTCATTAGACTTCCGCTCCATATTCAGCTTCCACCCCCCAGTCCCCAAACCCCCACCATCCTGTAGGTAATGAATGAGGGAGCTACTCCCACTGGACAGAAGTAGGTCTCAGACAGAGTGGGGGAGGTAGTGAAGGGTGAACAGGGACGACAGAACAGGCCAGAGGAGATACAGTCTGATGGATGGCCGAAGAAGAGCGCGGGAGGAAGAAGAGAGAAGGAGGGATGATGGGGAGCTATCATTCCATTTCCCTTCTGTCTGGATTCTTGATGATGAAGGCCATTACTCACGCAAAGAGTCCCGACTCCCCCGCGCTGTCTTCTCTTTCTTTTTGTCATTCTTTGTCTGTCTTTATTCACCCTCTCTGTTTCTCATCTTTCTCTTTTCATTGTCTTTATGTAGTTCATTCAGTCGTTCATGACTTATACTGCACAGTTATATAAAAGTTAATCAATGTGAGTCATGAAATATTCAATAATTAATCATTACAACTTATATGCAAAGATTTTATCTGTCTCCCAGATTTGTTATGGGTACTTTGTTATGGATGCCTCTGTAGCACTTGATTTTATTTTTTCTGTGATGATGCAATGCCATGTAGCGTAGTCCCTATTAAAGACAAGTTATTACAGATTGTTGAGTCATCTTTTTAGGAGCATATATACACTATTTATGAGAATTTATTTTCTCATACTTACAGGTCTTATTATGAATCTGCCTGCTGAATCTATAACTGCACTATCTGTGATCTCCACTCATAAGTGCAACATACAGCCATAAGGTCCCCCTTTTGCCTCAAAAACAACCCTGACCCGTCGAGGCATGGACTCCACTAGACTTCTGAAGGTGTGCTGTGGTGTCTGGCACCAAGACGTTAGCAGCAGATGCTTTAAGTCCTTTAAATTGCGGGGTGGGGCCCCCATGGATCTGACATGTTTGTCCAGCACATCCTACAGATGCTAGATTGGATTGAGATCTGGGGAATTTGGAGGCCAAGTCAACACCTTCAACCATTTTAGCTTTGTGGCAGGACACATTATCCTGCTGAAAGACACTGTTTGTTAAACGACAAAAATAATGAGTATTGAAGAACCCTTACCATCAACACCAACACCCACAGGTCTATCCTATTACCTCGACCCGTTTAACATCTCTATCCCAAAGCAAATAATTTTTATGTACCATGGAGACATATTTTAAAGGAAAAGTATGCTTGTATACAGTAAATGTGACAATACAGCTAGCAGCCAGTTAGTAAATAAATACTGGAAACAGTAGTCTTAATGCTAAGCTAAGCGGCTGCTGGCATCATACTGCACAGACATGAGAGTGGTATCGATCTCCTCATCTAACATCTTACCAACAAAGCAAGAGAGAAAGAAAACACATTTGTAAGTATAAAAATCCAATCTCTCTTGTCTTTCTGTGAAGATTCTTACCCATCCAGGTCGTAGGATCATGACCTGACGGTGCAAATAGCAGGTCCTGTTACCAAAGACCTATTTGTCTTGTTAAATGTACCATAAATGATTGTCCAGGCTTTTGCAGCCCCCACTCCAATGTTTACTCAACTATGTCAATATGAGGATTGTTGAGATAATGGGGACTAAATCAGCAGGATTGCAGCTTCATTGCAGGCAGACGAAATGGGCATCCAAAGATGAGGGAACACTTTTATCCTCTCTTGTCCACACTCAATCATCCACAAGAGAGAGCATTTCCACACCTCTCCCAGCTCAATCACAATTAATGATGGGGGGGCGAGCAGTAAATTTGGGTTATTAAAATGGTTTCAGCGCTCCAATGAGTCGGGTTAGAAGTATGTGTGTAATTAAGAAACGAGCAAACACACCGGAGTGGAGGAATGGAGATGTTTTCAATTAAGGCCTACAAAGCAGAACATACTTTGCTGGTAGACCAGCCAGAACCTGATAGGGCTGATTGGTGCTTAGATTGACAGGAGGAGATATCATTAAAGCAGCAGGCAAAGATGTAAATAGTTAGAAACCTGTCTCTATCACATACTGAGATGTGAAGACGTTCCGGGAGCAGATCTATGTGTCATTAACAAGAACATAACGGGGAGAACATTGGATATTAAGCTACAAGAGTGTGTTCCAGTTGCATTTGTGTGTATGACATTTCAGCATACATAATCCCATTAAATGCAGTCAGTTATGGAGTGGAACGTTTGGCAGCAGTTCTGTGTTTTTCTGTTGAAAATCAGCCAAAGCCTTTGTTGTGGAGTTGGCTCAGTCAGAGCATGAATGAATGGATTAGATATGAGAGTAAGTCCCACAAGAGAGAGAGAGCTGAGGGGACAAGGAGGGGTTGTGTTTTCTGTCTATATGAACTGGTTGTGACTTTATTAAATGTCCACATTAATTCCCCGCACATGGCCGTGACACACAAAGGAAAATTTTTGATAACGTTCAGGGTCAGCAGAAGGTTTGTGAAGAAGGAAAGAGAGAAGACTTAAGTATCAGATAAATAAAGATGTTACTGTATTAATTCCATAGTAGAAAGATAAAGATGACAGAATCACACTAATGTTGACTGAAAAATTACCTCCGGAAAAAGACCAGTCAAGTAACAATACTATACAACCCACGCCGGTAGACATGATGTATGGAATGTAATTACTGTATCAAGATATGTTGTTGACAGAGCGAAGAATTGCCACATTTTACAGAATTGGATAAATGTGAGAAAATATGGTGATGCAGAGGAAATAGCAGCTTTACATTTGTCTCTCTGAATTAGAGTTAAAAGGTGAAAAACTGGGTGGCCCTTTTAATCAGAAGAACAGCATCTGTTTTCACTTATATGCCTACAAGCTTTTAAACCTAATGTTCATTTGGGTTATGTTTGTGCTCATTATGTGAATTTCATCTGTTTCACACAAGCCGACCTTTTCAGATTTTTAAGTGGTTAAAGGTAACTTGCACATTGTTAGTTTGTATATGTGATGAATGAGAGATAGCACTGCAGGCTACAGACCCTTAATGAGCTGCTTTCTATTAAATTACTTTATTTGCACATTTTCTACGTGTAATACTAGAACTAGAATACCAGAAGGGATTTTGTTGCAAACTGTGACATTAGAACGCATCGTCCCAGCTAATTTGACATTAATGAAAAAATCCACCATCAGCTACTGTAGAGCAATTACAAGGTGATTATCTTTTTTTAAAAACAAAAAAGCAATGTTCCAACTTGTCATGTAGTACAAGTACTTCAGGAAATTGAAACACACATACACTCAGTGACTCTGTACAATGCGTTGGTTAATGTAACATTTTCGGCTTCTGTTTTTCAGTTGCGTCCGGGTGAAGCCTTCACTGTGTATCACACCAGTCCTACTCTGTCCAGTCTGTCCAAACCTGTGGTGCTGTGGACTCAGCAGGACGTCTGCAAGTGGCTTAAGAAACACTGTCCACACAACTACCTGACTTATGTAGAGGCCTTCTCCCATCACGCCATCACAGGTACTGTACACAACATTGTGATTCTTCTGTCGTAATGAGAGCTAATTTTCTACTTTTAAATTATTAAGAGTGCAAACTTGATGACAATGACGTACGAGTGGTCTTGTAGATGTTGTTGCTTGATGGTGATATTCTCATTGACCTCTGCTCCTTTTTAATAAGCGCAGAAGTGATGCTTCATTGCAAACCACAGCCATAAAAGGCTTACCAAATGTCACACAAGTTTTATTTTTAGGTTTGTGGTTCCACAGCTTAGCTTTTTCAACTGGAAACAGGTTTACACCCAAATCTCTCCAAAGGAGATTTAAAAGGCATTCATGTGAGGTAACGAAAGGAGTGCAGCCTATTTTTGGAGAAGAAAGGGAAAGCTGCAGAAAAAATGGTGGGTTATCGTGTTTCGAGTTTAAACAACCCTCCACCCCTACCCACCTCTCCACACACACACACACACACACTTGTAAGCAAGCCCACACAAATGCATGCAAGTGCATGCACACACAAACCTTAATACCAACAGACACATGAGCAGGTGCATACAAATGCATACACAGACACTGCCACAAACACACACAATTACACATTTATTCACACACATCTACAGCCTTGACAGAGCAGACGGTAGAGCAGTTTCTTGTCTCCCAGAGAACAGATTGCTGTTCTGTGCCGTAGGGTCAGCCACCACTCACTTTCGTTTGCATGCATACACACACAAGCGCATACAGATACATACTACATACACACACACAAACATTGGATTTAGGGTTAACAGGGTGCCATAGTCATAGTTACAGTAGCTCTGATCTGATCATTTTTATTTATGTATTCTCAAACAGAGAGAGGGAGAGAGAGGGAGGCTCAGATCCAATTATCCTTATGTATTCACTTGCTGATGTCCAGCTGGATTCCTTTTTGCCTGGATTATTAGTTCCTGTGTTTTCTTATGCAAATGTTGGGTGAATATGTCTTTCTGTTGTTGATGCATATGGTCAGCATCAAAGGATCACATCAATAAATGCTCTACATACAAATTCTCTGTGTTTTTTATACACAGAAGGATGCTGGACCTTGCCAGCAGTTGAGAAATAGATTCTGTGTCTGTATCATATTAGTTCAGTGACCCAAAGATAATTGTGTCTCTCTCAGTCTCTCAGTAAGGGCACCATTACAGTAAAAAAAAGCTGCCTTAGGAGATCAGTGTAGCTTCTTCACTGTCTCTTGCTTTTGCATTACATTTAATTGGTGTGTCTATTTATGCTATCTTTTGCTGTACTTCTATTCATTTTGTTTTTTTGGTTCTGTATGTTTATATTACTAATATTGTTAGTAGTAGCAGACAAGATGTAGATTATTAAGATGGGTGCTGGTCAAAAGCAGGAAATATACTGTCAGACTATGTGTGCAATGTGATTATGATTCTGTTCCACCACACAGTAATGCATGTGGCGCTTATGATGAATTTGTGTCACCTACAGTATACCACACCTGTGATTTTATCTCCTTATTAACAAGCGAGTCCAATGAAGCAAACTCCAAACGCATTACTTGCTCATCCACTTGCAGAAAACAAAATATCTGACAAACCTCTTATTAGTTTTTGACAGTTGTGAGGTATTTGTTCTTTATTTGAATATTCCAGTTTGTGCAACTTTATACTACATTTCAGAGAAAAATGTTGAACTACATTTATAGGACAGCTGTAAATACCTATTATTTTGCATATGAATGTTTTGCATGCTAAATATATGATAAGCTATAAGGGTCTATTCAGCGTAATAAGTATTTATACATTTTTAATGCAATTTTTTAATACAGGACCTTTTTTGTAAAGGTGCATTTTCACACTGTGGTACTGTTACTTTTACTGAGAGTGCTCCTATGTAACTTTGCTAAACTGCGGCCAGAAGTGGCAATTACAGGATAATTGTAAAATGCTCAAATGTGGCGTACCAGAAGCACAAGGAAAGAAGATTCATAATACTTGGCATAATTAATGCTTAGCAGTAAAAATGGTGGCATTATGTGATTTAGTGACAGAGGCCCTTTTTTCACCTGGTATCACTGATGTGATCTGTAACTAGATGAGAATAATTACACCTTATCCCAATCCTCGCATTCACCAGCTGTTTTTATTTTATGCATCTTTTTCTAGTCTACAGTCTGTCTGCACAGGAATAGGCAATAAACTGTCACCTGCTATCCTCATGTGCAGATGCTTTATCAAGACTGCAAGCTGTCTATTGCATTGCAAGCTGGATAGATTGTATATGCAGACTGAGATCTGATCTGAACAAGCTACACCACCACCAGATGTGGTCTTGAGGACTGGATTGCATTCCAGCTGCTGTTGCATGAATTCACACCTTGCAGCAATATTCTATTTCCCTTATCAAGATAATATATCCTGAAGCAGGTCACAATTTTATATCTGGTGGAAATTACAGATGAGGGTGATAGGATGGGGAAAATGCACTGTAGAATATATACTGAAAGTGAAATAAAGCGAATGGTAAATGTGCTACAGGGCTACGCACTTACCTTATTGTTGCTGTATGTACAAGCTGAAAGAAATGTAATACAGTATAGGTCTTCAGGGACAGCATGGACTGAAATGGTCTACTATCAAAGGTTTAATCTAAAGGTTGTTCTTTTCTAAGGAAGTCTTTACCTTCCTCCCTCTTGGGTTGCTTTTCAGACTGTTTTAAGTGTCATTATTGTCCTAGCCAAGGCAGAATTGCTTCCCATTTGCCCACAGACATCGTTAATAAGCAATTTATTTTGAAGCCAAATTGAGAGAAGCGATCTCTATTGAAACAGCTTTTGTTTTTGTGTCTCTTTTCTCCCTTTGACAGCACTACTTTCCCTATCTGCAGGCAATTATTAGGAGCTGTATTAAGTCTGTCTGAGGGGAATTGATTTGAGCTCCATTCATCTGCTTTGTCTCATTTGCACACATACACATACACACACACACACACACACACACACACACACACACACACACACACACACACACACGCACGCACACACACACACACACAGACCAAGGGCAGTGGTTTTTCTAGGACATACTGGTACTGCTGTTGGCAAGCACACAAGAGGGCTGTGGGAGAGATGGAGTGAAGGGGTTGATGAGTGTGTACAGAAGTGTGTGTGTGTGTGTGTGTGTAACTTTTTTTTTAAATTACTGAAACTGTGAAAAAAATGGAACATTATTGTTGTTGTATCCCCAAGATAGTCGTGCTCACACAAAATGGGTTGTTCCACTCTATGTGCTAGAAACAGAGAGGAGGGAAAGCCTTTAAACCACATGTACACACACACACACACATCCATTAGACCACTATGAAAGCTAGCTGGTTTGCCATGGTTTCGTCTCCCAGGGAGTGGAGACTTGCCCACAGTAGAGGTAGCTATTGTTTGTATTGTTCCAGCCCATCTGGTTGTAAGGCAAGGACTGTGACAGTTCGGTCCTCATTTGGCTCGCCTAGCTCCAGTGAAAGCTATGTATCATATCTCAAAGAGAAAAAAAACACATAATTATTGATGCTTCCTGAGATAATAAAGTATCAATCACTTAACTTTAACAAAGCTTTGTTAACAAAAGTGTCCTCAATGTTGTATCCCTGTAGATAGAGGAAACTAGTCAAAGTACAAACCAGAGCCTTCATGCTAATCAAAATTTGACTTCTGCTGCAGCACTACCCTGAGAGATTGGATTCAATAATGAATTTTCTAGACGTTTAATCAAATGTATTTTTCAAGCTGAAATCCTATTTCAGTCTGCCTCTGCAGGTTTCTTACACCTATACATTATGCACAGTGGTGTGGTGATGTAAAATAAGAAAATGGAGATAGGAATAGACAGAGCTGCAGTTTGACTTGTGAGAATGCATCGGTCGGCAGATGAGTCAACTGAGTCATACATTTGAAAACATGGGAAGGCTGTCTAGAAGTTCAGCCACATCCACTGATGGGGGGTTGGGGTATCCCAGTATTTGAACATGAAACTGTTAGTGGGCCAGGTGTGTTGGTGTTTAAAAGATGGCAGGGTTTGAATTTCTTTTTTCATTCTTTACACAACTATTCCTTTCGATTTCCGTGTGTAAAACTGCATGTAACACTATGAATGCCTTGCAGGAGTGACTGTCTGGAAATGTACGCAATTTACCCCATATTTAAGCAATTATGGCTGCTTGTTTCTCTTTGTGACGGCTGGCTTTTTTTACCCCGCTTTTGAATGTGGCTGTTCAGAACACACTGTTTTAGAGCATAACTCGGCCTCTAGGCTCACAGGGACAACTGATATGAAACCCCAATTTTTATTATTATAATATTAGTTTTCATTTTAGGATACATGGGCTTAGGATTGGCAAAGGAGTGCTATTACTATGCAAATGTTGCAAGATGTTGCAAACTATTGCTTGGGGCATGTTACATTAGTTTTTACAGGTGGTTTTAAAAGCACTTAGCCCAGACCTGGGTCCACTGAGGGTCACGACAGACTTACCTCAGTCAATCACTCTATTACATACACAAGTCTATTCTCCACCCTAGAGACTGAATTATGAAATAAGAGTACTGACTCTTCTTTTTTGTTCATTTTTTTCTTTTTTCTTTTCTGGCAGTCTTCAGACATACAGCTTATTAGCTACTGTGGATAAATAAAGGAAAAACAAGATGATTTAACAATTGTGGCCTATTATTGACATTTCGTACATACGATTCAAGTACTTACATACATGCAAACAGAACTTGGGGGACTTTTCTTCTGCAGTAATGTACAGATAATGCACACAGGGAGAAAGACAGCATGTACTGATGTCCACTGGAAGGAAATGGGAAAGACTGGAATAATGTGGAGAGTGAGCTGCATGAGTAATGAGTCTAATTATGATTTGGGCATTGTACAGAGCTGCTGTAGGTATGATGGATTCCTCTTCTGTCTGCAGTGGTGAAGGACATAGCTCCCCTACCCATTGTAACCTGAATCTGTGTGTGTGTGTGTGTGTGTGTGTGTGTGTGTGTGTGTGTGTGTGTGTGTGTGTGTGTGTGTGTGTGTGTGTCTTTTTTACCACCCATGCATGTCTAAGTTTTTCATATTGCCTTTGTGTTTGTGTGAGTGCAACTTGGTTGTAAAAGCTGTTTACTGTGGGTAATGGTATGTTAAATGTGTGTGTCCCCAGGGTTAACCACCAAATGCTGTAGTAAAACTCAGCCACAGGAAACACCCAGCCTGAGCAGTCCTCCCCATGCCAGCCTTTTTACTGTTACTAATTGGAAGGCTGCAGTCCTAACCAGAAAAAAAAAACGCCGTACCCCTGGAAATTAGATAATGAATCTACAGCATAAATGCACCAATGCATATTTGCACAGAAAATGTCAAACACATTCTCAAGGCATGCAATCGATACTGTAGACCCTCACATTCATACAAAAAAGTCTCATGTCTCACCATCAAACCCACATGCACATAGCAAGAATTTGCAAACCCCTTTAAGAAAAAAGAAAAACTATGTTTTATTGGAGGTGCACAGCCCTCACATGCAGAATCGGTATCGTCTGTCTGGAGATCGGAAATTATTTTCTAAAAACACCAGGGAGTTTAATCTATCTGGACTGCACGTCCTCTGGCTCAGGAAGACGTCCAGGTTGCCCTTTAACTGAGAGATCGGCGGTTCAATCCCCGGCTCCTCCAGGCTGCATGTTGAAGTGTCCTTGGGCAAGATACTGAACCCTGAACTGATGTAAAAGTGCTTTGAGTGGTTGCAAAGACTAGAAAGGTGCTATACAAATACAGAGCATTTGCATCTATCTGCATTTTAGGTTAACTCCAAGGTAAATTGAATCCTGGATCCAGTATATGAAGCAAATTTAAATTACTTTGCCTGCTGCTGTTTTGTGTTTTTTTACACATTCACAACTGAAAAACTTTTTAGCGAATGATTTTGCCACCTGGTTGATTGAAATGACAAATATACATAGGCTAAATTAAATTACTCCGCTCTTAATAATAGTAATTACAATTATGTGGAAAGGTAATCAATATACCCCTCCTCCTGGCAGGGCGGGCATTGCTGCGTTTGAACGGGGAGAAGCTGGAGAGGATGGGAATCGTCCAGGAGACGCTGAGGCAGGAGGTCCTCCAACAAGTCCTCCAACTGCAAGTCAGAGAAGAGGTCCGCAACCTGCAGCTCCTTAGTAGAAGTAAGTAACAAGATGGTGCGTGTGTGAGTAACCATGTTTTTGTGTATTTTTGCAGGTAATTGTGTTTTTGCGTGTTTTTTTTTTTTTTTTTTTTTTTTGAGGGAGGGAGGGAGGGAGGGAAAGATAAAAGAACCTGACAAACAGGTGGACAGCAGTTGGGTTTTGCTAAATTGGGTGGAGACAGTCTGAAACCACGCATGCCTGCTGTGACATGCGTGGAGTTGGACATCATAGTGCAATTCTTTGTGGCTGTGTGTGGCGTTATTGATGGGAGCTCTTGATTTGCTGCCCAGCCTATGAATGATGGCTTTGGTAAACACTTTTATTATCCAGCCATCAATAAACTGGCTCAGTCAATCAATGCTGACCTGTATTCAGCAGTTTGATGTGACTTGCTTGTTTTGGTTGTTGTTGTGATTGTTGTATGTGGTCGTTGTCTGTGTTCACTGATGGTTACAAGTCATCAACGTGAAATGTCTACACATTTCTCCGTTCCCCGGAGATTGTTAAAATTTTCAGTTTAGCAACAAAATGTTCCCTCTAGGTACCTGGATAAGTACAAAATAGGAAATAGGGAATCAATCGGAAGAAAAGTAAACCAAATTCAAATATACATATATTTCCACTCTCCAATGGTATTGAACCATAATAAAGACAAATTTAATATTTGGATAGATGTGTCTTGATGTTGTATTCAAAGCATTTAAGGGGAATTGCAACATGCTTGTTACTTTAGTTATTTCCAATGTGCTCCCTTTTAATTCAGTACTCAAACTGTTCATGGAGCACCTGGAAGATCAGACCCTTTTCTGCAAATAACAAAAATTACTGCATAATCATTTGCTATAAATGGTTCAGTCTCGCTTGACAGAAGTGTGTCTGACTGAAAATAGAATATTTTGTTAGTTCAGGCAGAGCAATGTTGTTTATACCATCAACTGATCATTATGAACTGATGGTGCTAGGGCTCTTACAATCATCACTTACGTTCAAGCAAGTAAATTAAGTGGTCTTTGCAATCTGACAAGCTCACACTCTCACTTTCATTTATCATTCATGCTGCTGATGCAGTTACTGTTTTTCCGTGTTTTCACTACACTGCTACACTGCTTTGAGATGAGTGCTTCACAAAAAATATATAAATTATTCTGGGTTTGATGCCCAATTTAATCTTACCATGTCCCACCTTCGGGACCTGAAGGTGTTTTTGTAGACACAGCACATCCACGTATGGAGCCACAGATTACGTGAGTGCTCCACAGCCCCACAGCAAGAGACTGAAGACATAGATGTGATATAAAAGAGACTGACTAAGTGAGTCATATAAAAAGGGCTCCTGACTGTAAGACTACATTTAAAAAATTCACTTAATCTGAAGCCATTGAATAGCACATTATAAAATTGTTTCAACAAAAACTGTTTCGTAAAATAACAAACTGCAGGCATCACAAGTCAAACAACCCTTTCTTTCAGCTACTGGTAATACAGAAGATCAGCAATGCTATGAGTAACAAGTGAAGTGAATTTCTCACCTTGAGCTGGCTTTGGCTTGTGAAGTTTCACAAGAGAGGAACAGGAAACACAACAAGGGATAAATGGGGTTGATATGCAACAAAGGTCCCCAACCAGACCAGATGTCACAGTTACATGTACCTTTAACCAGTGAATCACCAGGGCACTCAATCTCAGTTGGTTTTCTGGTCCAATTTATTGTTTCCTCTCATATCATATTAGCTCATTTCACTTAGACACTTAGTGAAAGTTGTGTTTTTATGCAATTTAATGCCAATCAAGCATGCTCAATTGAATTACATTGAATTAACTTGACTAGATGAAATGCAGTTGACTGCTAAGGATAAAGAATTAAATTTCAGCAATGCAAATGTAATTTGCCAGTTCAGCAGGCTCTGACTCTAAGCTATAAGGGCAAGCTAATTTGGTGGCCTCATAAAACACCTGAGGTTTACAGGGTTAGAGGCTATTCAGAGGTGTTAAAGGTACGACAGGTTGGGAAGCATCTAAAGGGGTGATAATGTGTATCTGGGTATTTTTTTCCCAATGGTGAAAATTAAATGAGAAGTGTAATGAGGTGGTGATAAATTGGTAGGTCAGGGCAGAGGTGATGATGGCCTGAGTGTGGACTGGAACGTTAAAAAAAACTGTTTACCATAAAATGACACTCCTGTCATTATCTACTACAGCATGACGACCAACACTACAGCAAAGGTCACGTCTCTGCATCTCAGCCTATACTTTCAAATAATACCTAATGGTCAGTGTGTAATATTTAGGAAGATCGATTGACAGAAATACAATATAATATGAATAACTATGTTTTCAGTGGTGTATGATAACCTTACATAACAAACCATTGTTTTTATTGCCTTAGAATGACACAAATGGACATAAAAAAGTCTACAGAACTTTGATTTGTGCAAAATAAACTATTGCATTTACATATTTTACAAACATGTCATTTGTAATATGGTTATGACAGTAGTTTGCTGTCCATGTAGAATGAATTAGTTGTCTGCGTGTTGTTTATATGCTCTGATAATGCTAATCCAACACATCTTTGTAGCAACGTCCATGTTAATACCACATTCATACTTAAGAGCACATGAGCACATGCTGAAGACGGAAGAATGACTTCACGACTAGGGAAATGGGACCATTTGCAGCCACTGGTTGCAATTCATAACCCTCACCTTTAGATGCCACCAAAACTTATACACTGAACCTTTAAATGATTGAGGTTTATCCAAAAATAATGTTACAGCTACAAGCATCAAATTTATCTCAATAACTCATATAGTATGCAAGTGACTTTAGCCAAACTAGCGCAGTGGCTCCAGCAGTGGCAATGTCAGACAGTTGGTTCCACACTAGACTCAACTATTTAAGCTACTACAGGATTGCCATGAAATTTTGTTCAAACATTCTTGGTCCGCAGAAGATGAATCCTACTCACTTTGGTGATCCCTAACATTTCCTCTAGTGCCACCATGAGGTTGACATTTTTGTTTTTAGTGTAATGTCTTGACAACTGATTGCCACTGAATGTGGAAGACAGGCAGCAGAGTAACCAGGGACACAAGAAATAGGACCCAAATGCAGACTAGAGGCAGAGTTAGTGCTGTATAATAATTTGATAGCAAAAGTCAATGAACAAAAGGCTTACAGGGATGATGAAGCAGGCTAAGGTCATGTCCAGAGAAAGCAGTCCAAACAGGCAAACAAATCCAAAAAGGGAGCAGGTAAAAATCAATATTCAATAAACAGGTAAGGGCCAGGAAAACAAAGTAAAATTCCAAAAACACTCACTGGCAGAACTAGCAATAGGGAAAAGACTGGAACGCTTGACACATGGACAAAGACAAACTTGGCACTGAGATAAGGGAACACACAGACTAAATACACTAGGGAATGGTAATGAGGGAAAGGTGAAACTTATCAGGGCAAGGCAGACATCACACAGGTAGAAAACACACAAGGGCAGGAGGTAATGTATCTGAAATGAGAGGTAAGGTGAGTGTTTGAAAATAAAATTTGGAAAAAAATAAATGAATGACATGAAACAAAGACAAACAAAACCTAAAGAGCAGGGGCTGGGCTGAACAGATTGCGACACCTCTGGCTTTCCATGTAAGGCCACCTTTTCACATAACCAGTGAAATATTCTAACATGTACTTGATGGATTGCCACATAAATTATATTTAGACACAGATGATCCCCAGAGGATGAAACCTACTGACTTTTGGGATCCCCTGACTTTTCCTGTGAATTGTAAGAACTTTGTGAACTATTATAAGGTCAAAATTTCAAAAACATATTTCTGTTTGGTGCTAATTGGCTGAACACTCACACATATGGGTAGGCAGGAACAAATGCTGATGTTTCGACTGGCACATGGTATTTGGTAGGCGATATGTGTGGTGTAGCATGGTGATGGTGGAATGGAAAGATGAGGGTGGAAGTGATAAAGAAAGAGCCAGACATGTTGCACAGAAGCTAGTGCACCTGCAGGATTTGCTCTAATGCTCATCTTTAAGAAGCAGAGCACAGGCTGTTTTGGTTCACGCTGTACTCTACTCGACCTAACACACACTTCCAACTGCTCTCCCTGAACGATCTTCCCAATACATTTGCAATTCTGGCGTGATTTAGTGAAGCCTTGTGTTATAGCGCCTGTCAGGTCCAATTCATCTCTGATGGGTTTACCAAAAATTAAATATTGATCTCATAATAACTGCTGAAAAGAGGATGAAAACACGAATAAGCTAGAATTTGATGTGTTGGCCTCCAATCTGAGCCATGATAGCGCGATTTACACGATTTAACACGACTCTCATATTATTCACATCAGCAGATTTGTAAAATGCTTTCTTCAGTAATTTATACTAAACATTTACAAGCAATAATTGCTCTCTCAGTGTCCCTCCAAAATAACAATATCATATGTGATACAGTATTAAAAGGACAAATAATAGAATAGAATTGCACAAAAACACCTGAAGGGTGAGATTTTTTAAAACGAAGAGGGAAGAAAAGGAAGAATAGCGAGCAAAGAAAAAAGAGAACACCGAGCTGCATGCAACTGGGGTGAGATGGTTAAAAGATCGAGAAAAATACAGGGGACGAAATTAACAGATAACAGAGATAAAGAAATGAGATGGGTAAAGAGGTTAATGAAGGAATGTGGATAGTGAAAGAAAGCTTGATCTGATAGCACTTTCATTCCCTGGCTATGGGGCTCTACTTTCCGCTGCACGCTAATCTGTCTGGAGCAGGCTCACTTGCTCAAAACACTGTAATAGCATTTCACACTCTACATGAAATCACATTACTTGGGTTGCAAATTATTGCTGAAAATGTTGTTCTCCACACAATAAGCATGGGGAAAAAAATTTTTTTTAAAACACTTGCAGCTTCGGTAACTGAAAGACACATTTTGTTTCACGGCATGAAAAGTGTATTTTTAGATGATATCCATGTTTTCCTGAGGTTTTGATTAGTAAATGGAGAGATTTCAGGAGAATGGATTTAACAGCAGAATTGAATTTGTATTAAATGGGCACTCCACTGATTTTATTTGATGTTTTACACAACACACTGCAGAGCATGTGTTGCATGCATGACACTTTCAGATGCTTTGCGCGTTTGATGAATGGGAGACAGCAGACAGCAAAGTAATAAATAGAGTACAGCAAACATTTTAAGAAATTAGCACAAACTCAGGATAGCACTGTGGCCTCACAGCAAGAAGGTCCCGGGGAGAACCACAGTCGTCACGTCCTTTCTGTGTGGAGTTTGCATGTTCTCCCCGTGTCTGCGTGGGTTCTCTCCGGGTGCTCCGGCTTCCTCCCACCGTCCTAAGACATGCAGACTAGGTTGATTGGTGACCCTAAATTGTCCTTAGGTGCGAGTGTGACTGTGACTGGTTGTTTGTCTATGTGTGAACCTGCGATGGGTTGGCGACCTGTCCAGGGTGTACCCCGCCTTTTGCCCGATGTCAGCTGGGAATGGCTCCAACCCCCCGCGACCCTGTGCGCAGGATAAGTGGTTGACGACGGATGGATGGATAGGTGGATGGAGCACAAACTCAATGAATCACAGGTCATTTGTTGTAGACGCTATAGGGGGAAATTAAGTTCCTCCGTAACTGAAGAATAATGTGACATCACACATCACAAGATGGACATGACATTCATACACGTTTGTCAGGTTAAATGGTGATCAAAGAGTAAAGTTTAGGCTAATACGCTTTTTAATAAATCAGTAATTTGATTAAGAAAAGGCTAAAGTCATACAGCACTGAAAATATTTTGAATGTCAAACACTCATTCCCTTTTTCATCCTTCACTGAGCATAGCGACCATAAAATTTGGCTAACAATAAAACATGGCTAAATATGCTAAATATACACTAAATACTGGTTTAAAAAATTTCAGTGCTGGGATGCATTTTAACTAACATACTTTTGGAATCCATTGTAACTCCAACAAACTATAAACTTTTTAGTGTGTGAGTATTTGAAACGCAAAACAAATGTTTGTGTTGATAAAGTTTTAGGTCATTGTTAAGTACTAGAACATACACAAATGCTTAAAACAGATTCATGCAGTGTTGAAATTCAAGTCAGAGCATCAATCATGAAAGCAAATGTACATACATAAGCGCATCCACCACTTCAACCTTCATTGTTGTTTCCTCTTATACAAAACGCTTTCATGGTTGGATTACGGAGTGTTGTTTTTAGATACTTCACTTGCACTTTTTCATGTATTTTCAGCAAGCTAGGCTGTGTTATATCAGTCAACCTGTGAAAGGTAAAGAGGCTGTCTTCCACAGCCCAGAGCCATAGCTCTCTCAGGGCAGTGTGAACAACGCAGGGTTTGTTGTAACATCTGGAAAGCTTTGGGAGGGAGGATTCAGATCACAGCCTAGTGGGGGATCTGCCCTCCTTCTTCTTTTTCCCCTCTGCTTGTTGCTATGTCTTTATGGTAAACTGTCAGTCTCTCCTTCCTTCTCAACACATCAAACTTTCATCAAAGTCAGTCTATGCCTTTGTGTGTAGCCATCTGCCTACACACAACAGGATGACGATGTTAGTAACCCCCATACCCCACCTCATAAGATATGTTGTTGGCAACACCTTGGTTGCCTTGGGAGACTGTCTTGCTAACTTTGTTCCTTTGAAACGCACCTGTGATGTTGCCCATCCTTGCAGAGCTTTACTCAGAGCTCCATGTGACGTCTGCCAGTTGAACTGTAGCTCTGAATTAGAATATGAATGGAACTCTGAGCGTGGCAGACAGAGAAAGGGAGGAACATGTCGATTTTGCCTGGTTGCTGTTCAACCCGTTCTTCTTATCCGCCTCTCCTCCTCCTCTGCTGCACCTAGGCTCTGATGACTCCATTGGGAGCTCATTTAAAAGGATTTCTATGAGAGAAGTGCTTTTCTCTCTGTCTGTACAAGCCTCTAGTCATATCAGTGCCTCTCCATCCTTCTGTCTCTCTCCGTCGTTTCCTGGTTCAGGTTCACTCCAGTGCCGTGTTACATCTGTCTGTGTCTAGAGACAGGTGGCGCATCTTCCTCGGCTATCAGGAGAGCAGGGCTTAGTGCTGAAATGCCAGCAGTCTGGGAGAGAAAAGTCTGCCTTCCCACTGACACTTGGTGTCATTTCAGGATGGAACGAACTGGCTAGTTGTCAGGGAAACCACCTGGTCGCATCTGTTGTTTTGAGAAAAAGAAAGAGAGATAATGACATTGAGAAAAAAAGCTTATTCGTACATGCTGATTAGCTTAATGTCATCATTTCTGCCCTTTGTTTGTAAAGCTGTATTATATCCCTGCATTAACCACAGTGTATGTCGAAACGGCACAGTAGAAATAGTAGAATTATGTACACTAGGATTTGTATATAATTTATATCTAGGTGTACACCTGTTTTGTAACCTTAGACTTTTTATACATTAAATCTCTGCAAACAACATTCTTATTTTTGAGATCTTTTGAGTTTTTTCCTTTATTGGCTTTATTAATAACAGTTTTTATGTCATTATTTTAGTGTCTTTCTCTCTACCATGCCCCATTACAGCAATCTTCACCCACTATCATTATTCTCTTACTTATTCAGTCAGCCAGTGTTTCATGCTAAATTATTGGTCGTTATAGAGGTTGTTGCTCTGTGATTGAGTGCAGTGTGTTACGTGAAACAAGGCCAGCCGCGCTGGTTACTTGATAATTCAGTGGAGTCTGGGGGAGTAACGTATCACATACAGATTCAGGAGGGTTATGAGCCCCATACTTGTGCTTTGAAAAGGCTCTGTGATGAGACTGTTTTTTCAAAGCGTGAGAGCCTTAGCACACAGGGCAAACAACTTCATGGTGCATTAACAGGGACAGACTTACAATAGGACCTGATGTGAGAGCATACTACTTCTGCTCTTTAACTTCTGCTTTTTCTATCCACGTGAGTCCTAATTATGTATCCCCCACTCCCTTCTCTCCCCTCTCTTTGCAGCCTCCTTTGGAAACTTCTCTTAGCTCATCCCTGGATCCATTTGGCAGCCCTTTCCCCTCATCCTCTGTCACAATGCATCTCTAGGAGCCATGGAGGAGCTGCTGTCTTCAGATATGTGAGCGGAGAATCAATGAGTGAAAGGGGGAGAGGACAGGCCTATAGACCACATGCCAACCAGTCTGGAGGATTCTCATTCAACACGGCCAATCTGGTTTACAGACAGAGACAAAGCCCCGCTCAAGGCAGGGGTACCCACTGTAACATAGTGATAAGATGTAAGATTCACGCAAGTCATGATGTAGGCCTGTCACTGGTATATGCTTGATTACAGAAAATCTCCTTTTTGGTTTCCTTTCTCATTTGGATCCATCTTACTGGCAATTTGGCCAGAACCTTGGTGAAAAACCACACTCGGGTTTATTTTTGACACATGCTTTACGTGTGCACAAACAGGATTCACAGTTTTCCCTCTCTTTTCTGGTTAAGGTCATTACATGAATGACTCTTTGTTATGGTTTTTAATCCCCTTAACCTTCGAACCCGGTGATGCTGAAAACATGTAGAGGATGGTTAATATTGTGGTGTAAACATAAATTTACATGCAGCGCCACAGTTCTGCCACAGGATCTAAAGCGAAGGAAACCTCCTGTTGATCTCCATCTCCCTTTGAAGTTACAACACCGAGCCTGCTCATAAGGAATTTGAGCTGGTCTTAATGCATTAGACTAATGTCAATACAATCCTAATCAAATCCTCACCCACAATTTTCACTGAATTTCCGTCTCAGGACATGAATTTTGGTAGTGTAGGTTTGGAGGATCAACAATAACACATTAAGCCGAATGCCATTCCAAAAATCAATCTTTTTGTATTGTGACTGATTTGCAGTATGTCAGTGAGAAATTAGAAATATATACAGTATGAGCATTGTAGAATAACGTACACGATGAATCTGTGTATACTGTAACAGTACCAAGGTCTTTTATTAATGGTGTGCAACCTGAGGAAACAGAGTTAATGTGATCAATGACTGTCTATGCTTTTTATAAAGCAATAATTTAAATGATAAATGGTGGAGAGGTGTAGCACTGTATGGGATGCATATTAAGAATTATTTTTAATGAGTTGAAATGCAAGAGTGAGTGTCTGCTGAGGGAAATATACATTTTGCCTGTTACAGTGGCAGCATTTACCAGTCTCATAGCTTCTACCCTTTGTGTCACACACAAATACTAAGAAAAAGGACATGTCTCTGTTGTATTTTCTGTCCCTGGTGCGACAGTGTGATTTCAAATGCTCAGAAATCAAGATGCAATGACAGCTACCCAGATGCATTCCCAGCGCGACTGAAGCGAGCACCTTTCATGTCACTCTAGACAGCAGCAGACCGCCATATATGATGATGATGTTTAAGTCACATAAATATATACGTTAAAATAAAATAAATTCTCAACAAACAAAAACATCCCATCCCATTATCACTCCATCTGTCCTTCGACAAGGAGTTTTTGGGTAATATAAGTATTTGACTGTTAAAAGGGAGGACAAAACACACTGTATTATTTTTGATTACCTGATGTACTATATAGATATGTACTATGTAAATATTAACACTTTTGGTTTACTTTGTCAGATGACTGATGAACTGTTTGAAATGCAAAAAAAACGGGGAAATGAAACACTTTTCTGCTTTACAGATATAAAGTCATATGGGATGGAATGTGATGAAAGCTGTCTTTTTAGAATAAAGTAATTGAGATTGTTGGTCCTGATGTGCACACTGAATTACTATCATGCTTTTTTAAAATTGTTTTATTCTGTATACAGTCAGCCCACTCAGACACTGAAACACATTTGATGAAATTAGCATCAAAAAACACAACAACAAAAAAGGAACCAGAAGAAAAAAAAAACTCAAGTTACAAAAGTTAACCCTCATTTATCCTGTAAGAGGTTAGATTATATGTTTTTTTCCGTCTTTGACAGACAAGTTATTAAAACAAAGTTTGTCCAAATGTATGCCAGAAATCTGTTCTTGTGACAACTTTTGGAAAAAACATGATTGCTGTCTTCCAGTCTTTGAGAATCTATTTTTTGGCTAGCAGTGCTCCCATCATCAAGCTGATTGAATATGAGAGGGAAGTGATAGAGTGTCCCTACGAAAATAGCCTCTGTGGGAAACAATAGTTTGTTAGTTTTGGTTGGTTGGTTGGTTGTAAAATAAATCAAGCATTGAACAAATTTTAAATTAATTTAACATTGTTCCTTCTATAGTTGCAGCAATTTAACAATGAGACAATGCAAAATAAAATGTGTGTACAGAAAAAAGACTTTTGAATAATGTTACCTATTTATAACTTTAAACCGTATTAGCCCGTGTCATGGGTTGAATTTGGGCTAATGCAGACTTCCATAACCTCTTGGGCACAATATCATTAAATTATTTTTCTTCTGACACATTTAGTGGAAGTGGAATAGCTGAAAACCACAATCCACACATTAAGAAAAAAAATTCAACCACAATATATTTATTGAGCATATAGAAACACTACAAAATCTTTTTTACACTCAAATGCATACACAGAAACCTAACTGCTTTTATTTATGTGGTGCAAAAGTGATAAATCTCCTCAAATCCCACGCATCCCCAGATATCCTATTCTGGCCATAACAAAGAAATGCTGCACAACTCTTCTGGATACTTGTTTCACTTTCTTTTTCCCTTCTTTACAACCTTCCCTCTGCTGTTTGATTACTCTTTTCTCCCATTCTTCTTCATTTCTTCTATGAATTCATTATTTCCTTCATTTATTCATCAATGACCTTAAGAGAAAGTACAGCGAATCGGAAGCTGAATATAAAAATCTGAATAACAAGGATTGCACGTTGTATATGGTACAAAGTATACTTTGTCTCATAGTTGCACCATGCTCTCTGAGTCACGACTCATAACTCTGTAAATGCAAAACCGGGCTTCCTGACGAAAGAGACACACACACCTTGTCTCTGTCTCTTGCTCTCACACACACACACACACACACACACACACTGGGATCCAATTACTGAGAGACATGAAGCATCCCACCAGTTGATAATAAGGCACATGTATGATAAACAGATTCAGTGAACAGTGACCATCTCAGCCCTGAATAAACCCGTGGAGCAGATGGTTGGATGGTGCAGTTAATTGGTTACTGTTTATTATTAAGTGTCTTTTCTTTTTGAAAGCCTGTCTTTCATCATTATATTCTAAAACACCCAAATGCTGAGACTCTCCATTCTGCATGTTTATCGTTATCTGCTTGTGGCTTTGATCAGCTGGATCTCAGTCCTTTGACAGCACTAAAATAGAACGAGAAACACTCTGTCCTCTCTCATCAGCTACTGTTGAGGGGCCCTTAAGCAGCTGTGAAGTTGTACAGTGGCGTAAACAGCTGAAGACAGTAATGTTTTTGGCCAGCGCCCAAGCGTTAATATTCTGTATACCACTACAAAGCAAGTTAGTATGGAAGAAAAAGTGCATGTGTGCTCACTCAACTTTCACTGTAAAGGTCAAAAAAGATAAATTAAACAATAAACTGCTGGATGGACTCTTCAAGAGCCTTTTAGAGCACCAACCACTCCACCTGGCCAGTTCTGAAAACCATTAAGTAGCCTTTTGCTCGCTCAGCAGAGGAGGAGTAGGAACATAAATCACTGCCACGGTATAAGGACTAATCGCAGGTCACACAAGGCCCCACGTGAACTCTTCATCAGCAGCCATTAAAGACAGCAGGAGGAAGATTTAACTTTATCAGTGGGGACACACTGTGCAGGAGAGCAGTGGCAGTTGTCACTCAGTCCAGAGTGAAACACCCCTTAGTCTCAGTGTGTCACGAACCAGCTGATCATCCCCTCCAGTCCAGTGGTCAAAGTAGTCCCAACACACATGGCATTGCTATGAATATCAACTACACTTTTAAAAGCAACAAAGCTGCTACAGGGGGACCATTTTTCCATAGGAGCTGCTCATAATAAATCACAGGACAACACTGCCCCCTAGTGAAGGATTAATGCAGACACACCTTGACTGGACTTAAAAAATCTGGAAATCTTTTGTCAGTTTCAATAATAAAATTAAACATTAACTTGGACCGTGTTATTAAATATGAATAAGTGGCACCGTATACTTTTCGTAGACAGTAAACTAAGACAGAGCACAGCAGTCTGTAATAACATGGTAGCCCACTTAAGATGTTAGTACTGCCTTCAAGTCATTCAATTAATTAATGCTGTGTTCTTTCTGACTTGTCTGTTACTATTTTGTGCAGATCAATATGGAGAAACATGGTACACTCTTATCAGGCATAGCTCTTAGTGTTACAATGTGTGAAAAAAGTGATATTGAAATACACAATATATTTCATGATATTTAAACACATGTGGTGCTGTGCCATGGGTCGATTCAATAGAATAAAACCACATGGTACAAAAATGAGGCTCTTCTGCCCTCCACTGGCAATGCTGCAAACATTTTTTTAGACATAGCCTACATTACATCATGGATTCAGATGATTTCCACTAATGGGAAATATTAGGTCATGGTGCCTGGCACCAATCAAAGACTAAGAGAGACCCTCTGTTGTTTTACTGAAACCAAGTGAGGTGGCAGTGATGCCATGAACGATTCACTTTGGTGGGCTGTGATACGAGGTAGATGTGGCTTCACCCCATATGTTCAACATTTATTATTAGCTGACTTAAATGGGGGGAAATGCAAGGAGTGAACACATAGCCTGTAGTCAACATGATGCTACAGCTATTAAAAATCCAATGTTATATTGACTGTATGCCCGTATATTGTTGAGCTGCTATTGACATCAATAGTTTTAATACCTTAATATTGACCTTGAATTTTGATATTGCAGTTTATATTCTTATAAAAGCCTGGTTTATAACTTAGTCCAAAAACAGCTGTTGTGTGGAGCTGTTCGCTTTAAACTCAGCAGGTTTAGCACATTTGGGGCATATTTGTTATTCCAGTGTTTTTTTTGGAGAGGGCTACTTGCAGTGACTGACTAAAGCACTGGCCTACACTAAGGCAATGACAAAGATTAGCCTGCCACAGACTACGGGGCAATACTCGTTTTCCCTGTCTGATTTGGTGAAGCTGGACCACGAACGGGGGAGAACATTTAGCGGCAACTAGATTAAAATACTTAGCGAATGTTGATTTAAGGAATTTAAGCCCTGACCCTTTTTCGTCAGGGACGAGCGCCGTTACGTCGGAGGAGCAGCACGAGCCGGTATCGCAGCGAGTTTATTAGACAGCAGCCCCAAAATATTAATCTGCTCGATATAGATAATAATAACGCGAGAGTTTGCAAGTTGCTTCAAGACTGTAGTTGCAACTGTCAAAGGTGGAGTGGATACGCGCATGACCCAACACACATTACTGTAATACTGTACACGGCCGCCGAGATAATATCCGTATAAAAAAACGAAATAATCCCGAGGTAAGGAACCGAGGAGTGTACCAAACCCGACCGAGATTTGGCGTTTCTGCTGATTTTCCTTCGCTCCGTTTTCTTTTACTCTACCCAACTGTCTCGCAGCCGTCGAAATTACTGCACTAAACATATTTTTGTGCCTCCCTTTAGCTCCAGCCAGCGCAAGGATTTTTTTTTACTCCTCCTTCGTAATAAAGTCGCCATTTTGCTTCACTGCCTATATAAACCATCCCGTATTCTAATATTTTTCCTCAAGGAGTCGGGGACCTACCTATCTTTTCCTGGCTATTTTTAATATTTATGGAGTGTTTAACGAGAAGACAAGAGGTTGAAGAAGTGCCTCGTGGTATACATATTAATGCAGGAAAGGAAGGGGGCAAGGCTATTGGAAACTGGGAATAAGGTGAAAGTATCCAGGATTTCTTTTCACGTTCAGACGAAATTGTAATTTCTCTTCTCCTGCCTTGCTCTTTTTTTTCCTTCTTCTTCTTCCACCACGTCGTCGTCTGCAGAGTGGGGGCACAGGACGACGGTGACGACTGTCCGCTTCCTTTCAGGCCCCCCAACCCCAGCCTGACCGGTCCTTGACGCACAGCAGGTGTGATTGCCATGTAACATAACATTGGAGGAAAAACGCCCACTTTGGTGCCTGTCTCCTGACCCCCTCCTCCCTCACGTGGGTGACCCGGGGCCACCCGGCCCCTAGCGCTGGGTGACTGCCCGACAGTTCAGGTAGGTGTGGCCGATCAGAAGGAAGAAAGTGTAACACTCTCCCCCCCCAAACAACATAAATAGGCAGCTCTGTAACCTTGTTGTAGTTGACAGAGGCACATACACACACAGCATGGCAGTGTGCCACGTGCGGAGCTAAAATACTTATTTCCAGGTTGGGTTGTCAGCAGATTGTGTGAGGAGATGTGAGTGGGTGTCACCAGGTTTTGTTGTGTCTAGCCAAATGTATGGTAATGTAGGGTTGTCCTTTATGTGTAGAATTAATCTTTTATGAAAACACCAGCTGCAGTGTTTTTATTTTTATTTTTTAAATTGAGGGATGTTGTACAAATGCCAGAGTATAACTAAAAAGTGTTATATCCTGAAGAGCATTGTAGGAGTGCCCAATTTATAACAGGATATAAGAATGCACAGTACACAAAAAGTATCCAGGTCACTATTGAAATTCAAAATTCAATATTACGAGCCTAAAATTTCTTTGCAGTGATTTTACAATTTTTCAACTGGTGATAATTCAGCAGTCTATCCTGCTGTGTCTTTATCTCTCTCACCGCCACATCTGTTCATTTTTAAGTAGTTAAATGCTACTCTGTAGATCTCTTCACTCTCTGACACATCATACAGGAACAGGAAGGTGTCTGGTGTCAGTGTGTGCAACATTTCTGCAGCTTGCATGGTGCAGCGAGCTCACAGTGCCTTTTAAAGTTGCATTTATTAACAACTTATAACACTAAACTGGGAGCGTATTATCACTGTGAGGGATGAGCCGTCATCGCTCAATGCACAGCGAGTAGCATGGCGTGTAAACAGACACTGAGTGACCCCCAGCTGAGTGACCCCTTTTGTGTGCTGCTGTAATTCATTAGGAGAGTGACGTGAATGTGCGCTAAAAGAAAGCATGTTGGATGATAATCAGTCCCACTTAGCATAATTAGTGATTGTCAGCCTTCATCCATTAGACTGTCCCATGCTGATGGGAACTGAGGGTTCAGCACACAGTGCCCAAAACTGACATATAGGCTTACTATGGATGATGGTGGCCGGACATTTATAATGGATTGGAGGGCTATCCAGTCTAATTTATCTACCAGTCAACAAATGAAGATTAGCCTAAAGCAAAAAAAACTTGCTGACCACGTGACCTGATCAAGAGATGTATCACTTGTTTTTGTTGATAAAGAAAGAAGGCAGGGATGTTCAGGAAAGGGCTTTGAAGCCATCCCTCTCTCTTTGACTCACCTTTTTGTCTAATGGGCAGAGCATGGGGTTAGTGTGTAAGTGAGAATATTGATTTTGAAATGAAACATAGAAGGTCGCACCCTCATTACCTCCGCAGATGATGTGTGTGCCTCCACTCTGATAACCTTCAGTCCAATAGCACCGATGTCCGACATGAAGAAAGTGCATTGTAGAACAAGGAGACAGCATCATCACAAGCTATTGATGCGGTGGACATCGCTAATAATGTTTTGACAAGCAATGGAACGGGATTAATGAGCGTCAGAAAGCAGCCCAATATTGCTTCTGGCTGTCTGTCTCTCCGGTGTGTTTGTAACCCCTCAACTACCATTGCAGGCATGGAGAGCCCAAGTGGCCCCAGGCTTGGGAAGCTGTCCTCATCAGGGCTGCCAAGGGGCCGGACCCCTAAGCATGGACATCCCCAGGAACCTGTCAGATCCGCGCCAGGCCCTGAAAACAACAACAAACATAGTGAGTGACGAGCTACCGCACTTTGTTACATGAAAACAGTGTGTGACTTTTAGATGTATACAGATTGTTTTAAATGTGGGAATGAGGAAGGCTTTGTTTGTGTCATCAAAGTTTGCTCTTGGACTGATTCCAGGGTGATGTTCGCAGAGAACACGACATAATTACACACGTGTGATGACTGGAGTTGCATTTTTTGAATATTTGTCTCAATATTCAATTGACTTTCCATTGGCTGGACTGGAGTAATTCCAGGCTGGCTGTATAGAATTTCAGTGTCGTTTCTCAATGATTGAATCAACATACATGTATAACTGTCCCTGCTGCTTTTTTGAATGGGTTATATTTTACTGAGAATCAATGGTTCCCCCGGCCTCACTGAAATTCAATCCCTCTCGCCACAGAAGGGCCTGGAAAACTTTTTTCCTCAGACTGCCTTAGAGTGAGAAAACCAAACAAACAAGTAGTGCCAAGCACTGACATGAGTGAAACCCCAAGCCATCTGGATGGAGATGGAAGAGTTTGGAAAGAGAGAGCCGGACTGCGGAATTATGTTTCAATCCAATAACCAGCAGATCATCATGACTTTGTTAATAGAGTCAGGCAGACTTGGAAAACTGGGGCTGTTCTTATATGACCCAGTTGTTTTGGTTGCTACAAAATAGCCTCTCATTCCCAGACACGCACAGCAACCACACTAGACGAGGTGCTTCAGTTTGTTTTGTTTCCGTGTTAATATTCGGCCCTGTAGGCTGTATTTGCATGCCTGTGTGGGTGCGTGCATTTGTGTGTGCTTGCCATGGACAGTAATACAAAGCTAATTTTTCAAGATAGAACCGAGAGAGAGAGAGAGAGAGAGAGAGAGAGTGCAGGAAATCATGGGACAGTTTTTTTCTCACAATGTGGTGAAGCCATTTATTAAATTTTTTTAATTTGATATGTTTTCTGGCTAATGTTTTGATAATTAGCAGTATAGCACAGGCTTACAGGACGGTCTCCAACTCCTCATTTTATACAGGCTGATGTGCTGTTTTTGCTCTTAAATAGTGTATTGTAGCATAACACTGTTTTTCTCTGTAGGCTCTCAGAGTTTATATGTTTTATCGATTTTGTTTTACACATTACTCAATAAACAAGATGTGTTTATAAATCAGTCAGTGCAAAGTTGGAAGTATGCGTACTTGGCTTAGGTTCACTAATGAGTACCTCCAATGATTGTGTGTGAGTGTTCAGTTAACGATATCACAGGTGATGGTGGCTTGGCCCTGGTCTTTACGGGACTTTTTCTGGTAACTTTAGACTCAACGGCTTGTCCGTTTCGTTTTCATTTTCCACAGTTGATCTGCTCTGACTCTCATTAAAGTGGAGCTTCTCAAAAATTTGCCTGTACAGTAATTATATCAGTGTTTTTGAAAGTCTGTGCTAAGGAGACTGTTTTTGTTAAGTCGTTTCTGAGGACAGCTTCCAGCACAATTTGATTGCACAAGATAATAATCTACATTCCACTATGTTGTAGTTGAATAATTGTCTTGTTTGGATGGAAAGTTGCTCTTATCTGGAACATTACCAGGGGTTTCCCTAGCCTTTAGAGAGGCTTAGTTGGTAACATTGCAAATGAACTGAGTTTTATGTGATTATGTGGTTTAAAAACGTTCTAAGAACATCCAGCAACCTCAAGGGAAAACACAGGGCTGCTAGAACCTAGTGTAACGTTAACTGATTTAGACACAAAGCAGGGCATAAGAAATGCATTAGAAATTTTACATTTTCATTTCAAAAAGGCACTCTATTACAATGGCATTTGTATTCCCGAACCACCGCACCCTAACTGGTGTGTGTTATGATTCACTCGGATGTAATTGAGGCTAAAGCAAGAAGTTATTAATTCACTGTGATTTGACTTTCTGTAGCTCCTATAGCAGAACACCAACACCGTCTACATCAAAATGCCTTACCTTTTGAAACAACAATCCATCTTTTGAAATCTGGCCCTCTTAACTTATTACTCATCAGTGACTGGCTTGAGCTTTCTAAAGCTAATGATGAGGAGAAATGCTACAATGCTAATCATAATGAGCCTGGCGCTATCTTATCAATCCCACGGGGGTTGTGAGCCTCGGTTTAGGGAAACAAAGGCATCAATATCTAAGGCTCCCTGTGGAGTTTTTTTTGTGCTCAGTTTATGCCCATTGTACACAGTGTGCTCCTCAGATAACCAGGTACCACATTGTCTGCCCTCTTGCCCCTGGTCGTTTTTCATTTGTGTTCCTTTGGACTGTCACACCTCGTTGCATTATCAGTTCTCACGCTGGGCAACAAACGTCCTTGTCGGAAACTTTGCATGATGTAACAATGAAGAAATCCTTTCTGGCTGGGCTGTTTTTGTACTAGTGGTTTCCTGAAATCCCTCTATGCTTTTATACATGGAAACGAAACAAAGACTGCAAAGTGGGTTTTGTGTGCTTTCCTAGAGTGGTGTGGTTGAGCTGTCACCTTGCCACACCACACAACTTAGCAGAAAGGATGTGGTCCTTGAGGGTGACTTGCTCTATCTTTGTCTCTCTCTTTTTTTCCCCCTTTGCTCTCACATTTCTTTCATATTAACATCTTATTAGTGCCCTAGATTAGTCATGTTTCCTACACCGGTGATTTGAGCTGTTAAACAACTTACAGTGTAACTATTTGGAAAGAACTAACGCTGTTCTGCCAAATGCTTTAGGCAAGACCTGAAATTAGGCAAACATTAATGCAAGCATAAATGAGTGGAGTCTGGGCATGTGTGTGTGAGTATGTTTGACCATCCTGCTTTATGATGGAGAGTGGTGCAGTAACCTACTGGATCCCAGGACACAATCCTTCCAATGTGGGTATGGGGAGGTGGGTGCACCAGAGTCGGTGCTGCAGTACAGGGAAGGTCTGCGTAGGTTTACATCATTGCAGCTACATTTAAATGTTAAATGTGCTACTTTGAGCTGTTATTGTTTGCGTTTAAATGTTTGTGTGTGTGTGCATGTGTGTCCACAACTCTGAGTGCAGGACCTTCATTACAGGCCCACAGATGCCATCTGCTGACCCTGCATATTTGCCTCAACAGCAATCTCTCGCTCTTCCTCTCATTTATTGCTTTCTCACACCTTCTCTCACTTGTTTGTTGTCCAATTCTCCACACAAACAGTCACTCCTTTCCATTTGATCCTCCCTCAAACGCCTCATCTCTCTCTCGTCTCACTTATTAGGCAGTATTATCAGCAACAGTGAATCACCGGGCCTCCAGCCTCACTATTCCCACCTGCCTTCCATTCCATCCCTGCAACCCTCTTCACCCTGCTCCCACCCAATATCCCCACTACCCATCCTCACTCTTCTCACGTCTCACATTTCTTACATTTTGTAGTTCTAGCCTGATGCTTTGAGTCTCCAAAATGGGTGAAATACCGAAAGATAAGATCGATAAAGAGCTATAGATTGGAGAATGTTTGTTTTGGGATGAAATTGAATTCTGGTGTTATTCTCAGCCTGATGCTGCATCTCGTTTTGAGGAGAGTCCTTTGTCATCTTTGTCACACCTTTATTTGGCAGGCTTGAGGATGGCAGATGAGAAGGAGTACAGGGAAATGTGAGAGGAGAGAGATTGAGTTGGTGAGTCACTGTCCATAAGGAGGGCACCACAAACAGTCTGGAGCAGGCATTGTCTGTCTGGCTCGCATATACTGTATGTTGCATAAACACATGTCTTTTTTCATGGCTGCTGGTATATGCATTCTGTCCATGTGTATACCAAAACATGTCTCAGTGCATGAAAGACAAATTCCACCAGGATCTATATATATTTGCTTCACTTTCACTTCACATGTCAGCATCATCCACCAGGAATTCACTGCAAGTCATCCAAAGTTGTTGTGATTGGATGTCCCCAAACACGCTATTGGCCATGGGCCAAATGGGCATCAGGCAATAGATTAGGTTTCCAATAATATGAAGCACACAGCTGATACGGAAGGCTATAAAATCAATGCTGGTCTGAAGAGGTGCTGTGAGTCACCAGATTATGTAGCAGGAATCTCAAATCTGAGCTCTATCCATTGATTTGGCTGCTTTAAGTGGTTTAGTGGTGCTAGTAAATGGTCTACCACAGGTCTGTGGGGTGATTCCTGGGCAGTGAAATAGTTTTTGCTTAGGACACTCATTCTTGTTAGACTGAGCATTAATTACCAGTTATTACGCACTAAAAAGAAGTCTTTTTATAAATAAATCATAGAGTAGGACAAACCTTGAAATCAGTTAAACTATAAATAAATTATATCCTGAACAAATAGATATATTAAGTATATGTAGAATTTTAAAATTCACAACTTTACTACCCCAATAGTATTATCAAAGAATACAGCCTAAAATCATCAAAAGGCGTATGAATAACACCAATTTCTTAAGTCGTTTCGTGTGGTATTCCAACGCATATTTTGCTTTTTGCGTGTTATTACACGCCGTTTAGTCTGTATTGACTTATATTGTGCAGAAACGGAGTGCCATTTTACACCAACTGCAACATGACAGTTTGGTCAGAAACATGCACACCAGTAGCCCACTGGAGGTTATTATGTAGGGCTCTGGCAGTGGTCCTCCTGTTCCTCCTTCCACAAAGGAGCAGATACTGGTCCTGCTTCTAGGTTGATGCCCTTCTACGGTCCTGCTCTCCTCGTGGCCTGTCTCCTGATATCTCCTCCATGATCTTGAGACTGGGCTGGGAGACACAGCAAACCTTCTTGCGATGGCACGTATGGATGTACCTACTTGTGCAACCTGAATGGGCTGCAGGTACTGCTTCATGCTAGCAGTAGTGACAAGGACGCTAGCAAAATGCAAAATTAGAGAACAATCCTGAAACCTTAAACATGAGTTTAATTGACATGATGTTATACTGCAATTTACCCCTAATTTTTTGAACAGTGTATATTATAGACTTTTGTTATATATACAGTGAGGAAAATAAGTATTTGAACACCCTGCTATTTTGCAAGCTCTCCCACTTAGAAATCATGGAGGGGTCTGAAATGATACAGCTGCAAATAAGTATTTGAACACCTGTCTATCAGCTAGAATTCTGACTCCCAAAGACCTGTTAGTCTGCCTTCAAAATGTCCACCTCCACTCCATTTATTATCCTAAATTAGATGCACCTGTTTGAGATCGTTAGCTGCATAAAGACACCTGTCCACCCCATACAATCAGTAAGAATCCAACTACTAACATGGCCAAGACCAAAGAGCTGTCCAAAGTCACTAGAGACAAAATTGTACACCTCCACAAGGCTGGAAAGGGCTACGGGGAAACTGCCAAGCAGCTTGGTGAAAAAAGGTCCACTGTTGGAGCAATCATTAGAAAATGGAAGAAGCTAAACATGACTGTCAATCTCCCTCGGACTGGGGCTCCATGCAAGATCTCACCTCGTGGGGTCTCAATGATCCTAAGAAAGGTGAGAAATCAGCCCAGAACTACACGGGAGGAGCTGGTCAATGACCTGAAAAGAGCTGGGACCACCGTTTCCAAGGTTACTGTTGGTAATACACTAAGACGTCATGGTTTGAAATCATGCATGGCACGGAAGGTTCCCCTGCCTAAACCAGCCAAACCATGTGAAGGCCCGTCTTCAGTTTGCCAATGACCATTTGGATGATCCAGAGGAGTCATGGGAGAAAGTCATGTGGTCAGAGGAGACCAAAATAGAACTTTTTGGTCATAATTCCACTAACCGTGTTTGGAGGAAGAAGAATGATGAGTACCATCCCAAGAACACCATCCCTACTGTGAAGCATGGGGGTGGTAGCATCATGCTTTGGGGGTGTTTTTCTGCACATGGGACAGGGCGACTGCACTGTATTAAGGAGAGGATGACCGGGGCCATGTATTGCGAGATTTTGGGGAACAACCTCCTTCCCTCAGTTAGAGCATTGAAGATGGGTCGAGGCTGGGTCTTCCAACATGACAATGACCCGAAGCACACAGCCAGGATAACCAAGGAGCGGCTCTGTAAGAAGCATATCAAGGTTCTGGCGTGGCCTAGCCAGTCTCCAGACATAAACCCAATAGAGAATCTTTGGAGGGAGCTCAAACTCCGTGTTTCTCAGCAACAGGCCAGAAACCTGACTGATCTAGAGAAGATCTGTGTGGAGGAGTGGGCCAAAATCCCTCCTGCAGTGTGTGCAAACCTAGTGAAAAACTACAGGAAACGTTTGACCTCTGTAATTTTAAACAAAGGCTACTGTACCAAATATTAACATTGATTTTCTCAGGTGTTCAAATACTTATTTGCAGCTGTATCATACAAATAAATAGTTAAAAAAATCATACATTGTGATTTCTGGATTTTTCTTTTTTAGATTATGTCTCTCACAGTGGACATGCACCTACGATGACAATTTCAGACCCCTCCATGATTTCTAAGTGGGAGAACTTGCAAAATAGCAGGGTGTTCAAATACTTATTTTCCTCACTGTATATTGTTACAATCAGTCTTTAATTTTGTGATTCTGATTCGATGGTCTACTCTGTACACACTATATATATTGCATCACTATCCGTCCTGAAAGAGGGATTTCCTTATCAGAATCAAGGGTCTTCAGCTCAAGCATGTCCTGTACTGTTAAGCCCCATCAGGCAGTTTTATGATGTTGGGCTATATATATATAAAATTGACTTTGCATGAGGTAGTACCCATAAATCACTTGTCCTGTTTTCTCATTTGAGGAAAAAAAAACCTGAACAAAAAGGGAGAAATTTGTATTTTATATCTTTTGGTTTCATGATGGTGCCCCCTAGTTTTGCATTAATTCAACAGAGTACCATTAGTTATCCTTCTACATAGACGGAGACCAACAGCCAATCAAATCTTGCATAAAGCAGCAACTACTGGGTTCTATCATAGGCAGAGCTGATGATTACACTGAGACAGACATCAGCTTGCTGCACTTTACAAGAGCCACAGGCTTTGAATGATGTTAGCGTTCCTTCTCATCTAACATACAAACATTCAACACTCATCTTGTCTTGCACATTAGCTTGTTGAACGAGGGACCAAACAAACATTCACCTGTGAAAAGTGTTCTGCTAACATCAGTCTGTAGGCTAAATAGCTAATTAGCTGCTCAGATTCAGCCATAGGGTGCATAAAAGAAGTGGACGTCACAGTAGCCACCTATTGGTATGTGGACAAATTTTTTGAAGCCTCGAGTGTGGCATATTGGTCATCACCATTTTGTTGTTTTGGGAACAGAGGTGACCATATTTGGGTGAAGCCGGGGATGGATACAGATTGCTATGACAGGTTGCCTTGGTAGCGACACAAGGTAGCCATGCCCTAAAGCATAGCCTGCTTTATCGTCCATTTTACTGTAAATGAGACCATAATTTACTAAATACACATCATGCTCTATCGTAGAAGACTTGAAACCGGCGACTGAGACTCATTAGGAAAGTGATTACTGAGGGTAATAAATCAAGTGAGAAGTAGGGTCATTTCGTCATAGACTTCTGAACAATCTGACGTCTTTTTGTAACCAGTGCAGTCACCCCATGCTGGCCATCAGAAAGAAATCCCGGTTTAAGGCACTTCCTCATTGGCTTCCCTTTTCAGACCAGTAGGTTCCCGCTTGGCTGCAGCACATTTAACAGCATATAAATGTACCTGCAGCTGTCCGACAGATGATGGTGTGGTCCTTACTCTTCCATACCACTAACAACACACTGTCCGCCCGTGACATGTAGACTACAGACCAAGTTTACCTTGTCTCTCGTACCCTTTGGCGTAACACTGGCACTTTGGCAGCCTGCCAGCTGCTGTCAATCAAACACAGACACCGACACGCCCCTCCAGCTGGCAGAGACAAAAAGGAGCATTTCTGATATTAAGATCTTTTTTTGTTCCTTTTGATAATAATAAATGATTAACAATACATTTAAAAAAAAACATGTCAACATTATTTTTTTTACTACAAAATGGGTGACTAAATGTGATTTCAGTTAGACTTTAAATGAGGAAATAGATGAAAAAGCATCTTCATACCTAGGACATCTGTTGTCTATTGTGTCTCAAGTTGAATCCATTCTGTCATTATCTAACTCACAGAACCACTAAATACAATCCACCCATTCTCTTGCAGAGTGATTTCTTTTTAATATTAATAATTAATAAGTGCAATGGGAAATAAATTACGTTACTGTGTTTTGACAAAATAATTTAATTAAATATGATAACAAATGTGTGTGGAGATTAGCATAAATACACAGTTATACAGAAAGACTGAGAGAAAGAGAGAGAGAGAAGGCAGGAAGAGAGCGAGAGAGAGAGAAAGAAAGGAAAAAACAAAGACAGAGAGTGAGAGCCAGACTCACTGAGAGTCTGGTTTTCTTTCAGTTAGTCAGTGTCCGGGTAGCAAGACTGTTCTGGTGCTGCTCCACCTTTCTTCTTCGTCTTCTTACTCACTGTCTGGAATCAGGCCTGACTGGGAGGGAATTATGGGGACGTCTCCGAAGAGAGGTGCGTATAGGATGGGATGATTTGTACTTTGTGTGCATGTGTGTAAAAGAAGGGAGGGAATTAGAGTACGGAATGAAAAATAACATGTAGGAAAACAGAAAGTAGGAGGAGGTGTGTGGGGGGGGGGGGGGGGCTGTGTGTGTGTGTGTGTGTGTGTGTGTGGGCTGTGTGTGTGTGTGCATGCGTGTGTGAAAGTGGCAAAGAGCTGGCGTGTCACAAAGCAGAGAATGTGTGAGAGGGAAAAGATGTGAAGAAGTAAAAGTGAGAAAACGATGGATAAACAGTGGTCGAAAAATAGTAAAAAGTAGAAACAGAAATGACAGTAAGGTCCTGTGGTTGCATTCACTGTAACCCAGGATAGCTTACACATTAGTGTGTCAGTGTTTGTTTTTTCCTGCTCTGTGTCCAGGTGTATCAATTTCTCCATCTATTGTCTGTTGAGATTGAGGCAGTAGTGATACTATGTCGTCTTTCCACCAAGTTGTGTCGGTGGTGAGTGGTGTTTCTATTTGTGTGTGTTGTCTTTCTAAAGTACAGTATGTCTAAACCCTACTGTGCAGACACAGACAAAGTCTCCTGTGTGACTGTTTGTCGAGGAAAACAAATGACTGTTCTTGTGCGTGCGCCTGTTTGTGGGCAATGTGTGCGCCCTTGCACTCAGGGGGGGCCGTTGCAGGCGTAGCTAGGAGAACTCAGAGGTTATTTGAGATCATTAGGCAGCTGCCAGCACTCCTGGGTCCTGACTCTTCTCCTCTCGCCTCTTCTACTCTCTTTTCTTCTGTCAGGCTTAACCAGTGTGGAGCAACAGTTGCAGACAGCTGGGAGCGAGTCATACTCTGACATTAGTTGAACAGCTGTTTTATCCCCATGGCCTGTGCCTGAGAACCGGGGCTTTAGATTTGACACAATGGGCCTGCTTTGTTTCATTCCAAGACAATGGTTGTGATTGCTGGAACGTTTGAGCGCTAGAGTGTGCTACTCATACTCAAACAAGCAAAGCAAAGTAAAAGATGCTGAACACATTTTAATGTGTTTGCATATTTCACCCCAGGAAAGACAAGTCTGCTGTTTGTATAGTTCACTTTTACAGTAAGTTAGCACCTGTGCTGCTCTGGCCTGTGTGTGTTTTTTTGCATTGTAGACTTCTATATGTGGGCCTAATTGTTCTGCTTGCTGGAAAGAGGCCTCTGATAGTGGTAACTAAGACAAGTGGGTCTTATTCCCATAGCAACAAGAACAAATCTTTCCCAAGAGTAGAATACATTAATTATGCCTTTCTTTTACAGGACCTTTATTTTCTAAGACAGGAATTAGAATGCATGCTCAATTTCCTCTTCGGCATAAGAGCTGTACCGCCGACTGCATCACCTCTCCAGCTGCTACCCAGACAGCTAATAGAGAAATGCTCTGTCGCCTGGAGAATATTAATACACTCATATCTATGCACACACATTACACTCACACACACTGGTAATGGTTTTGTGTGCTTGTTTGCATGTATCAGTGTGCGCTTTTATGCGTGTGTTTACACCTTGTGTCAGGAACTGTTCACAGCAATGCTGTGCTACTTCTCATTCAATCTTATTCAGCCTCGCCTTATTTTCTTCCTAGCTTATTATTGCGAGTCTGAAGTAAAAGATTACATATAATCCGTCAGCCCGCATTTGTGTCTGTGCTTGAGTGAGAAGCAAAAATAAGACAAATGAGGGGAAAAGAGAAAGTTGATACTGTGTAATGAAACACAAAATGAAATGAGAAGGGGCGGTCATGATAGGTTAGGCCTGTAGTGTGTTTTTATATACATCACCATCACAGACATAGAGAGATGTGTTTTTTTTGGGTTGAACGAAACATGATGACTGTCCGGTTTTTGTGTGAGCAACGATGGCAGGGAGTTCATTTATCTGATGAAAAATCCTCCAACCATTTTTATAATCCTGGTAGGCACACAGAGTGCTCTGGTCCCGCCACAAATGGGATGTGCTAGGCACGTGCACATCCTGTCGCTGTTTGTCAATACGTTTGCGGGAGAAGAAAGCGGGTTGGCGGTGTCATGTTCCTCAGCGTGGGGAAGTGGAACAGGCTCAAAAGAAAGTCAATGCAAGACCACTGCTGCATCCCACTTCACAATAAAGGACTATCATCTCTGCTTCAAGTAGTTTCCTTTGACATTTTCTAGATCTGATATGACTGAATAGGCTCTAGCCTGCCTCCTGCTCGGCTTGTTTCTGCTGCCGCTCTCCGGTCTTGCCAGATCAATGCAGGGGAGTTGAGAGCACATGTAAAGATATATATCATTCTGAAGAGTGGAGTACAGCCTCAGCTCCTACCTGCAGCACTGTCATTCAGTATTCTGCTTGGTCAGAGGAAGATGCCATTCGCCTCTGCAATTCTCTCTTCTCTCCCTCAGCATCCTCTGCTCTCCCCCCTTTGTTACCATATGCATAAACTCATCCTCAGCTCTCTCCATTTTCCCTCCCTCTCTCAAGTAACACTCTGTAGAAGAAATAAAGTACAGTGCGGAGGTCTAATTGTAGCAGAGACAAGAGAAGTAATGAGCTGTCTGTCCTGTGAAGTTCAAGTGGAGAAAGATCGGGAAGGGTGTGGGGGAAGGGAAAAGGAAAGGAAAGTGAGGAAGCTAGACACGGGGTGAGAGAAAAGAGAAAAAGCGGCAGCAGCATGAGAGTTGGGGGGAGGAAAGAGAGAGGGAGCTGAGGCAGTTGCTCTGCTGTGTGCTGTGTCAGAGGTTCACACTGGCATTAGCGATTTATAGCTGATCTGTTTGGCTCACCAGAAGGCCTTTACCGAGTGTGCCCTCTTTCTCTGTCTCTCTCTCTCTCTCTCAGGCACACACACCCATTCACACATGCACTCTCTCTTCCTCTTTCTCTGACAATCCCTTACTTCTCACTATTCAAACCCACCACCATAGCTGTATGTGTGTGTACATCCATATCTAAATCTATATTTATTTCTATGTATATATATTCATTTAAGTAGTTACGATTTTATGAGCTTCTTTAATGATAAAATTCTAGCTATTAGAGACAAAATTCACCAAGACCTGCCCTCAACTGGCACCGACTTATCTCTTAACTCAGGAACCTTAGAAACAGCTGTAGAACCAGATACATGTTTAGACTGTTTTGCTTCCCTCAATCTTTACCAACTAACTTCAATAATTTCTTCATCTAAACCATCAACCTGCCTCTTAGACCCCATCCCGACTAGGCTGCTTAAAGATGTTTTACCCTTAGTCAGCACCTCTATACTAGATATGATCAATCTATGTTTATCAACAGGCTATGTACCACAGTACTTTAAAGTAGCTGTAATTAAACCTCTTCTGAAAAAGCCCAAACTTGATCCGGATGTTTTAGCCAACTATAGACCTATATCTAACCTTCCATTTCTCTCTAAGGTTCTGGAGAAAGCAGTTGCTAAACAGCTGTGTGACTTTCTACAGAGCAATAGTTTATTTGAGGATTTTCAGTCAAGATTTAGAGCTCATCATAGCACAGAGACAGCACTGGTGAAAATTACTAACGACCTCCTTATTGCATCAGACAAAGGACTTGTCTCTGTGCTGGTTTTATTAGATCTTAGTGCTGCATTTGATACCATTGACCATCAGATCCTATTGCAGAGACTGGAATATTTCATTGGCATTAAAGGAACCGCTCTAAGCTGGTTTAAGTCCTATTTATCAGTTCGATTTCAGTTTGTACATGTTAACGATGAGTCCTCCATGCATTCCAAAGTTAGTCATGGAGTTCCTCAAGGATCTGTCCTCGGACCAATCCTCTTTATATATGCTTCCTTTAGGCAATATTATCAGGAAACATTCCATAAGGTTTCATTGTTATGCAGATGATACTCAGTTATATCTATCGATCAAGCCAGATGAAACTCATCAGTTAGCTAAACTTCAAATGTGCCTTCAGGATGTTAAAACCTGGATGACCTGTAATTTTCTCATGTTAAACTCAGATAAAACTGAAGTTATTGTTCTGGGGCCTAAGCACCTCCGTGACGCATTATCTAAAGATATAGTTTCCCTGGATGGCATCGCCCTGGCCTCCAGCACCACTGTGAGGAATCTTGGAGTTATCTTTGATCAGGACATGTCGTTTAAGTCTCACATTAAGCAAATTTCAAGGACCGCCTTTTTTCACCTACGTAATATTGCGAAAATCAGGAACATCCTGTCTAAAAATGATGCAGAAAAACTAGTCCATGCATTTGTTACTTCTAGGCTGGATTACTGCAATTCCTTATTATCAGGCTGCTCGAAAAAGTCCATTAAGACTCTTCAGCTGATCCAGAATGCTGCAGCACGTGTTCTGACAGGAACCAGGAAAGGAGATCACATTTCTCCTGTTTTAGCTTCTTTGCATTGGCTTCCAGTAAAATCCAGAATATAATTTAAAATCATTCTTCTTACCTACAAAGCTCTTAATGGTCAGGCACCATCTTATCTTAAAGAGCTCATAGTACCTTACTACCCCACCAGAGCACTGCGCTCCCAGAATGCAGGGTCACTTGTGGTTCCTAGAGTCTCCAAAAGTAGACTAGGAGCCAGAGCGTTCAGCTATCAAGCTCCTCTCCTGTGGAACCAGGTTCCAGTTTGGGTTCAGGAGGCAGACACCATCTCCACATTTAAGAGTAGGCTTAAGACTTTCCACTTTGATAAAGCTTATAGTTAGGGCTGGCTCAGGTGAGTCCTGAACCATCCCTTAGTTATGCTGCTATAGGCCTAGACTGCCGGGAGATTTCCCATGATGCACTGAGCTCCTCTCTCCTCTACTTTCTCTCCCTCTGTATGCAACCTCATCCCATTATTGCATGTTACTAACACAACTTCTCCCCTTTCTGGTAGTCTTGTGCTTTCTCGTCTCTCTCCTCTCTCCTATCACTTCCTGCAGGTTTTCTGGCTCTGGAGCTGTGGAGTCTGGATCTGTGGTTGCGGGTCACCTGCTGCCCCCGTGTTCCTGCTCGACACCCTCTGCTGCAACGACTATTGTTGCTAGTCTTATTGTTATTATTGTTATTATAATCATTAACATTACGATTGTTACCATTAACACTATTACAAATATCTGTACCATTTTTCATTTAGTCTATAGCAACATCACCTTCACTGTCTGTACCTCTGTGTGTATATTGTGTAGGCTGCCTCCCTCCCCTCTCTCTCTCCTTACATCCCTCTCTTTTTCTCTCTATCCCTCTCCTGCTCTCCCCCCCCCCCCCCTCTCTCTCCTTCACCCCCAACCGGTCGAGGCAGATGGCCGCCCACCCTGAGCCATGGTTCTGCTTGAGGTTTCTGCCTCTTAAAAGGAAGTTTTTCCTTGCCTCTGTCGCCTAGTGCTTGCTCTTGGTGGGAACTGTTGGGCTTCTGTAAATATCATCACAGAGTACGGTCTAGACCTGCTCTTTTATGAAAAGCGCTGTGAGATAACTGTTGTTGTGATTTGGCGCTATATAAATAAAATTGAATTTACGCCCTATGTGCTCATGTCCTTGTTTAGTTGGAATATGTGAGCGCATTCAGGGATTTTGGAGATTTAAAAGGGTATTTAACTAAAGTTGGATATTTGTGGAGCTTTGTGAACATATCTAGAAGTGCTAAGTCAAAGGCGACTTGTCGTGCTTTAGATCAAGAACATGGCAGGTATGAAGGTGTCTAGTCTTCGGGATTGTAACGTTACCCCCTTGCAATTAAAACGTTCTATTCTGTCAATGTGAAGCACTGGCAGTAATCTGTTCAAACTCAGAAATGTTTTTCTCTCTCGTTCGCCAGGTCCGGTGTGTGATGAGCCAGCAGAGGGGAAGAGGAAAGGTCGTCCTAAAGCAGAAGTGCAGGAACTGAGAAGCATCCCTGTGAGTATCTCTCTTTGATCTGAGTGTGTGTTTGAAGTGGGCTTCGTTTTTTCCCTGCATCGGGTAGGCAGCTCCTCATGAATATGCACAATATACAGTAAAGTATAGCCATAATCCTTGCTTGTATTGAACTCTCTCTTCCTCACCCCTGAGCAGGCCCATATGATAGTACAATGGAAGGAAGAGTTTAAGCGCCGCTCCAGGGTTAAGTGTCCGTGTTCAGGCTGCTGGTTAGAGTTTCCCAGCATCTATGGCGTCAAGTACCACTATCAACGCTGCCAGGGGGTGAGTCGCTAACCTCTGTTCTTTCCTGCTATTTCTACCTTGTGCGTCAGAGTAGACTTTAACAGTGGATCACAGTAAAGACCATAGCAGTCTGTAATAAATTACCTGTAAAGTAAAATCAGAAACTGTATAATGCTCACACCCCAAATATTTAGTGATTGTTGGGCTGTTTCAATAATCTGTGATTAGTCAAGTGAAGGGATTAAGTAACAGCTACCCACTGCCATTTTATTTCTCTCACTCAAAAACCCCTCTCCTCATGTCTGTTTTTGTAACAGGCCACCGTAGCTGAGAAGCTGAGTCACGCCTGTCCCTACTGTGAGGCAGTGTTTGCAACAAAGGTGCGCCTGCAGAAGCACAAGCTGTGGAACCATCCAGACAGGGTTAGTATGGAGCCCAAGGACGAGCAGCCTAAGCTTCAAAAGACCCCTGTCAAGTCCAACACCAAGAAAAGGTGACTGGAGCTCAAATTCCCACCCACATGATGTTGTTAGTAATATACAGTGACATCATAATGCTGACTGCCCAAAATTGTCCTCCCTCTGTCTTTGAATTCAGGCCCATGGAGAACAGTCCCCCCTCTCCAGTGTTCTTCAAAGTGAAAAAGACCCACGAGGTGTCCACGCCGTCTCAGAACGGGGAGCTGGCCCACCAGAGGAGCGAGAAGAAACAGCACAGCCACAGTCAGCCTTCGCAGCAGATTCACCAGTCCCAGCCAGTCCAGCCTCAGTCCCAGCAGTCACAGTCTCAAAGCACGTCGTCCGACGCGGGGGGCAGTGAAAGTGAGGGGGGAAGCCTTCCCCCTTCTTTCCCTGATGAAGACCCAGAGCGAATGAGGCACAGTAAGATTACAGCATATCCTTTGTAATGGACCAAAGATTCTCATTATATGCTTGCACTGTATGTGTTTGACCATTACTTGCTCCGTGTGCCAGGACGGAAGCAGAAAACACCTAAGAAATTCACTGGAGAGCAGCCTTCTATATCTGGAACATTTGGATTGAAAGGTAACTACCGAAATTGCGCTCACTTCACCTTGTTGTGGACAGTACACTTATTGTTTTGTGTTTTCTTATGAACTCTTGCCCTTAATAATCACACAACCGTGTGGAGTAATCTCATGTGGGTGCGATGATAACGAGTGAATAAATTAATAAAAAGAGATTGTTACCATGTGCTGGCTGATTCATTGTTGATTATTGACAATACAGCTGGCCACATGTTCCCTCTGGTGATTCACTAAATAATGGAAAACATAGGAGAACCTATGAAGATAGGTGTGAGGATTGTGCTTGGTGGGTTCGTTCACAAGAACTTCACTAAATCTTCTGATTGGCAATGTGAGTGATTGTGAGTGTTCCTTACTGCTGCTAATCAATGTTACTGTTTTTTTAACAGTACTAACTGTAGAGGTGTTTCATATCCGGCTAAATGAGTCAGCCAGCACACACCACGTACACACAGCTTTTCCAGTCTTCACTCACTTTCTGTCTCATTCATATGCTCAAAATGGTCAGTGACTCATACAGCATATACACGGCTGTAAACCACTTATCGTCTTCTATCAAAATATTCATCCACAGTTTGCAGTACTCACTGCTCTCTCTTGCTCTCTTAACAGTCCGCCTGTCACTGATTCAGTATATCTCAAAACAACCTCCTTCTCTTATTTTGTACCTCTTTTTCTTTTTTATATCCAGTATCAACTTTCTTCTCATCTCTTTCTCTTGTTCAGCATTGTCCTCCATCTGTCCCTCTCTGCTTGTATCTCTCACTTTACCCTGAATACTTTCAGTGGGAGTATTAATTACTACCATGACTGTGTGTCTTTGTGTGAATGTGTGTGTTATAGGAATGACTAAGGTAGAGGAGAAGCTGAAGGCGGGCCGTGCAAAGAGATCAGAGGGGAGTGGGTTCAGTGAGGAGCCCCAGAGAAGACCTCCAAGTCAGTCTTCTAAGAAAGACCCAGCCACAACAAGCTCTGGTGAACACCTAGATACATTTTTTAGATGAGTCGATTTGCCCATAAGTTGAAAGGCTCTAGAGCTTAGTATCATTCTCATGTACCAGTGGTACCAGTGCAAATATGACGCTTGATTTAACAAGACTGTGAATCTGATAAAGCATTTAGCACCAACAAAGTACCTGAAGCACCTGTTGCTTTTTTGGTTGATGCCCAACCCTTCAAGTTCTGATGGGCCAATGAGCACATTCAGAGGTCTCTGATGTGATGAGAACTGGCTTTTAAAGTATAATTCAAAATGACATGTGCCCTGGTCTAGTTCATGGTTCAAATGCTGACACGCAAAAGAATTAAGATTACGATAAAAAATATGAATAAATATTTTGTCAAATTATTATTATTTTTTGTTAAATATAGATATACAGTGACCTGGTTGTGATTACAAAATAAGCCAAATAAAAAATAAATCAAGAACGTGTGCTTAGGCTTCAGTCACACACTCACTACACATCATCACTTGATAACACGAACCCCACCAAAGCTCGTTACAATGGAGGTCAAACATAATTAACGAGTCCAGGAGTTATGCAAAAAAAACAAAAAACATTCTGAACTTATTTCATGTTTATTGAAATAAACATGAAATAAGTTCAGAAATTAATTCAAACAAACTAAAAAATCTGATGGCCTGGTCAAAACAAACAAAAGAAAGGGAAACCCTTCAGACCAGCCCACAAAGGGTCGTAGGATCTGGAGGCTTCCCCTCTATCCTAAACCAATCCCTAACTAAACAAACAGAAATAAAGCCACGACAACTAAACTACCAGTCCCATCAGAAATATAAGAAAAGAACAACAATCAAAAGGAATACAAATCAGCAGCAGTCTCTGTGGTCTGCTGCAGCCATGGCTGGATGGTGGACAAGAGAGAGCGCCAAGCGCCCAGCCCCCTCTTATGCGTTTCTCCCCTCGTCACCCAGACCTGAAACACCTGAGGGAAAAATCACCATCATCTAGAGTTGTACATCATGACCGGGGGGGGGGGTAACAGGGAGAATGTAACACAAGCATAAAATTAAACTGTAACACAAGGAAAGTACACAAATGGAAATGTTATGCCCATAAGGACACCATACCAGTAATGTTTAATGGGCTAACTGACAGAGTGATACTGTTTCCACATGTTTCTAAGGTGCTGTTCCTGATACCCAATGGCAGCGAGCGATCTCAGAGCGAGGCGAAGTGGTGTGTCCCACCTGCTCCATTGTCACCAGGAAAACAATCCACGGCCTCAAGAAACACATGGAGATTTGCCAGAAGGTCAGTGGGCAATACAGCTGTCCATCAGACTGGGAGCAGGGTGGGTGTGTGCTGTCACAACCTGTATTAGAGATTTCTGTGTAACCAGAAAAAAATGTTTTCCTGTCAGACTATTTAACACCATTCCAAGACAAACCCCTCCGTACGAGCTTACTTTCACTGAATTTGCATCTGGTGGAGCCCGACTGCTGAAAAGTTGAGTAAGACACGACTGTCCTTAATAATACGAATCATGAATCAGTTCAGTTGGAAAGAAGTCTCGCATCTGTGCTGTTCTCGATTAAATCAGGATCCTGTGTAACACGTGACACTATGCAATGAACGTGATGTGTTGCTGTAATCTGAATGGATCTAGATTTACGGAAGCCAATTTGACAGCATAATCCATCAGTGATATCCGTGTATAACTTTACCAAAAAACGGTTTACATATTGACCAAAACTTTTGTGAACCACAATTGTTATCAAACTTTTTGTCTGAGTAGGAAATAAAGCTCTGTAAACCCAGAGCTGTAATTTCCACATTGGATGATAACTTTGACTGCAGCGTTATTGCACCCATTGTGCAGAGTCTAGGGAGCCTTTACAGTAATGATATTGATTGTAAGGCTGTAGAAATCACATCAGGCAGTATCTCAGTACAGTGATCTCAACCAGTTTTCTCATGTAATATCCATTACTCATCTGCTCTCATATGAAAGCTAATATCAGTTGAAATGAATCAAAGGGAAGGACACTGTACACTTCTGCAGCTTGTTTGCATTGTGGTCAGTATTAATAAACGAGGTAGGGGTAAAGCACTGAAAACATTACATTGAGCTTTTACCCAGGACAAACCAGCTGGAGGGGTGCCGTAGCCTTTAGGCCCTCAGAGAGACGTGTTCTACTTCCATTTTTATGGCTCCTTGGCCCAGTGGCCCGTGTGACTCCATTAACGTGACAGTCCGCCGTTAAACAGTGACAGAATCACCACATTACTGCTGGGTCACTCGTCATCTGAACACCTCTGTCTCCAAATCAATACTGAGGCGAGGAGAGAAATCTACGAAAAGGAACAGTGTGTGTTAAATTGTTTTTTTCCGGTTCCCAAAGTTGCTTGAGTTGCCCTTTGTCCTCTATGTTGACCGAAATTGCGCACTCATAACAAACTCTATTAGGTTACAGATGAAATGTTGCTATATCGTTTGATCCAATAAAGAGTGTAGCCAGCAAGAGTGGGTTTCTTTTCATAGAAATGTTATTTGTTCCTCTGCTTTGCCTTCAAACCCTGCAGCTGCAGGATGCCCTGAAGTGCCAGCAGTGCCACAAACAGTTCAGGTCAAAGGCCGGCCTCAACTACCACACCATGGCTGAGCACACCACCAAGGTACATTCAAATGCACCTAAAAGCTTGTTTTGACTGTTCTTTGCCCCCTAATCCATCACTCAGTAGTCCAGACGAGGATGCTTTTGAGAGCTAATGTTTCACCGCTGTCACACTGACCCACTAAACAGGGCAGTTAGTTAATAAACACCACACCAAAGCACTACACCCATTCTGGAGGTGGTCAGACTTGCACTTGTGCATGGAAATCCGCCGTAAGCTTCTGCTTGTCAGCTTTCACTGTGTTTAGTGAGGGGTTTCCTGCATGTAGATATTTAACCTATATGCATGCATGCATCCAGAGTCAAAAAACGCATTTCTTTCCCATTAGTTATACAACATTTTATCTGTTGCATATTCATTGGAAGCTTTTGGGCCCTTGCTCTTGTTTTTTTGTTGTTGTAAACAATCATACATTTGAAATGGTAATTTGTATTCTTGTCTCACATGTCTTTCTGTAGCTGTCTTAGCTCTGACAGCAGAGAGCTTCATTAAGATACTATCATGACTCCTGCATTAGAGCAATGATACTGCTATGAGGTTTGCTGAATAATTCAGCACTGCCTGTTTCAAAAAGTATCATGAAAGATTTATGAATGTACGTGCCTCAAATGTTGTGGCATGCGGCATGTGTTCCAATATATGTGGACATGCATTTATATGTGCGTGAGGGCCTTTGGGTGTGCATGTCTGTCAGTTTAATAGTAATGATCGATGACTGTGCCATCTGTGTCAGCCGAGTTAAACTGTTTTATACCGTCATTTGTCTTCAGTCTGGACCTGTTGTTCCCTTGACCTTATTGGCGCCATTCCAGTCCAGCAGAGCAAAAGACAGCGCCGTGTGTGCGTGTTGAAACTAAAATGCTCAAAGCTTTCACCAGGTAGTCTTCCTCAGCAAACTACTGAACTTTCCTCCAATATCTTTTCAGATTAAATCATTTAAACTTTTGTGACAGGCTGAAAGCCTGTTAGTGTGCTGCTGGCTGCAATTGTGCTTCAGACTCAAGTAGCTGCTGATGAAAGAAGACATACCCTTAACCGCTGTAGTATTTAGGTAAAAATTACTTCGTCATTGAGGATATTTTATATGTATTTACACATAATGTAGGGGAGAGCCGGAATGATTGAAACACTTTTCAGATATACGTCATTTTCAAAGATAACGTTACAGACAGAAATAATTTGTTGTTGTGATCAACAACTCAATGTGTGTTCTATCAGTACCAGGTGCTATCGTGTAAAAATGTAGAACGACTTCAGTACAATTTGACTTTGAACGCAAGGTGTACATTGTTTCATTCGTGCCTACTGTGCGGGACAGATGAAACACAGGGGTGGGACAGAAGAAACACAACGATATACATTTAAATTGTTTGTTTTTCTGGTTTTATATAAAATGTTTGACAGTGTCCTTCTTAATATGTAATTGCAAACATATTATGTCCTTTTTCTTAATAAAAATATATTAAATATAACTTTAAGAACATCAGTTAATGCACATTTGGATTACATCTCGGCTGCCCTTTTTATGGTCATCTGCAGCCTGTTTTCCTGATCCACTGTAAAGACCCTATGATTTGGCTATCAGTATCCTGGTGGTCTAGCCTGCAGCCTAGTGAACTCTGCCCCCCTCCTGCAATATCTAAATAGGGTAGAATGGCTACGTGTGGGGACGATTGAAATAGGTGTTTCATTAGTCCCGACAGTGACTCCTGACTTTTAAACTTCACTAGCTTCTAAACTGTAAAACATTGACATTTAAAACTTCAGGATGTGTTAAAGTGCTAACTAATCTGTCGTGTGATGATGACCACAGCACATGAAACAGTAAACACAACTTGTCATTCAAAAAAAAATGAATTTATTTTTATATTATTTTTGATTGAAAACAGCTTCTTCCATAAAACTCTGTGAAAGTATGATGTTTCCCCCTGATTTTTCCTGTTCTGGTCAGTACTGTGTACTGTATGTAGTTTGGGATATCAGACTTGTATGGCCTCGGAGAAAATCGCTGTGTTTCATTCGTACCGCATTTCAATCGCAGTGTCATTCAAATGTATCTAGAAGACACTTCTTTTGAGTCTTTGACAGAGGAAAATAGTTTTGTCTTGGTATAAAAGCTTATCCTAGGTGTTTTTTGTGGCCACAGTACACAGCAAGTGGCGACAGGATTGGTCATTTGATGACATATTTACATAGGTGCTGTTCGTGTAAATGCACTAAATATTTCCTGTGTTCCAATAAGTTAGTACATTATCTCTATATAGGCAAAAAGAATTTACTGATTCATTCACTCCTTTTGTTAATAGCTTTATCCCTGTTAATGTAGCTGCTTGTAATACCATTTGCGTTGAAGCCTTATTGGTTTTTCTTTCATTTCTACATGAAGCAATTGTGCTTGAGTCTTGTAAGCTGAGCTATGAAGATGGATTTTATATGACTCGATTTGGGTGTTTGCGCTAACCCTGAGACCAGTGTGTTGTCAGTACGGTCACGTGGCGCAGCCTCAGTGCAGTGTGGGAAAACACAGAGGGCTGACAGAAGGACAGGGGTCACCCACTGAGTTTGACCTTGATGTTGCTGTTGCTGCTGTGATACTGCCGCCATTCTCTCACTCTCTTTCTCCAGTGCTTGCTCTTTCGCGCTCTCTCTGTCTCTGATAGAGGCATGAGGAATACATGCTGATGTAGTTTCATGCCTCCCCCCGCTCCCCCAGTGTAAATCAATGGCTGAGCTGGTGTCTGTTCTCTTGCCTGCAGACTTGAGCATGACTTACTCGAAGTAGTGAAGCACTCTGTCAGTGTCTCATCTCCTTCTTACCTTTCCAGAAAGCTAAGGTTGTGTCTCAGGCATCTCAGTTCTTTCTGTTTGTGTTAACACATGAGAAAACATAAGAAGTTCGCTCCACTGGGACGCCTCAGTAAGTCCAGACTCTCTCCAGTCCCCTGCACTTCTCTTCTTTCTTCTCCCTGGCAGCCTGGCCATCTGTTGTTCTGGTTTTGGCTGGGGTTTGGCACCAGCCAACACTCGAGTGAAAACACTAGTTTGACAGTTGTCATAAACATGCCTTGAGTAACAGCCTCACCATGAAACCATTTAATGATCCTGGCACAGTGTGAACACCAGTGATGGAAAACACATTTTTATCAACATTTCTTTTTTTTTAGTCAGGAGGGAGGGTGAGGTGTTGTGGTGGGACACGCTTATGCGACGTTGTGTTTGATCCCCCTCAGCCCTCGGGGAGCGAAGGCCAGACGGGCGACAAGCACAAGGAGAGAGAAAGGCTGCGCAGAGTGCTCAAACAGATGGGACGAATCAAATGTCCTAGTGAGGTATGCTCTCGCCCTTTCTTCCTGTGTCCCTTTCTCTCATTCTTTACTACTCTTGCTTTTCTTGTGTCCTGCATTTCCATTTGTCCATCTTCTCTGTCTTTCACGTCACATTTTCCTCTCTACTCATCTGCCAGTTTCGATTTTGTTTCTCCTTTTTCCTCAGGCTCCTCTCTTTTTGTGTCTGCCTCCTTTTACCTCTCCCCCCTCCTTTTTCCTTTATGCCTTGTTCTTGACATGTTGCCCAAAACCACATCAACACTCTGCTTCCCATTACTCACACTAGAGCGCAAAAGGCAGTGAGAGAAAGGGCTGCAAAAAATAGACTCTCTACTGTGACATGTCCTCACACTGAAAAATGAGCAGTCTTTTTAACAGTAACCACGAAATATTGACCAACTGCAGTAATATTGTTCCATTAAACCTACACTGCGTTTCGCTTGCCCAGTTTCCTGCTTAATGTGTGTTTTCATTCTGTCTCATTTCTGTCACTGGCCTTACACAATCACACAATCATTACGTGTGGACACACATACACAGGGCTGTTCAGCCCACTTTTCCAGTCTGATGGGCTACCAGTACCACCAGAAACGTTGTGGCAGCGAGTTCTCTGACGATGAGAAGCCTGTGTTTCTGTGTCAGCACTGTGGAAAAACCTACCGCTCCAAGGCTGGCAGAGACTACCATGTGCGTACCGAACACTCCCCGACTATCACCACCACCACCACCTCCAACAACAACAAGGACAATATCACTGACACAAACAACAACACCGGCAAAGAGAGGGTAAGATGATCTTCTTAGGAGGACAGTAATTATAGGAGACAGGCCTTTTTCTGTGTCTTGCTGCTCAGGGGCGTTTTTTACTAGCTTTGACTGTAATAAGTTTACCAACATTTCCACTCAAATAAGTGTCTTTCTGTTCCTCCAGGTGGTCTCAGAAGAGTCTCAATCAGTTGGCAGGAAGGAGCCAAGCCAGCCTGAGAAGAAGGATCGGCAGGAGAAATCCCCGTCCGGCCAGCCTAAGGAGATGGAGAGAGAAACCAGGGACAAAGACAGGGAAAAGGAAAAGGACAGGGAGCGAGACAAAGAAAAAGCAGCACAGAATGTGAGCCAGGGGGATGACTTTGAACGAACCCCCAGTGGCAGAGTGAGGCGCCGGTCAGCTCAGGTGGCAGTGTTCCACCTGCAGGAGATAGCAGAAGATGAGCTGGCCAAAGACTGGGGCACCAAGCGCCGCATCAAGGATGACCTAGTGCCTGACAGCAAGAGGGTGAGGACAGAGAGTGGATGTGTTAAGTACACACAAATCCACATTCCATGCAGACATCAACATAGTAGAAATAAACACACAGGCAGCATTGCGTATTGCAAGAAGACATCGCCACCTAAAGAACAATCAACACACACAGAAGTGCAAACGAGATTACACACTGACATTCACCAAAGCCAGACACCAAGAGTAAACAGATGAAAATATATCCTGGTCTCTCTTTTTTATAAACATACTTATATATACATACTGGACCACTACCAGGGATACTGATTTTTTTGTTTATACTGTTAATTTTATTGCTTTATCTTTTTATTTATTTTAATTACTATTGCTCCCTTAATTTCTTATTCATTTTAATTCTTTAAAAACTGAGGCTAAACTGAGGCTTTTTGAAGACCCTTTTCTCTCTCTCTCTCTCTCTCTCTCTCTCTCTCTCTATATATATATATATATATATATATATCTATATATATATATATATATCTCACCTGTCTTTCACCGGTCTTGTGCAGAGTTTGGCATGCATTCTGTGCTGCCAACGACTGCATGCACGTCACAGTTCCTCACGGGTCTATTTCAAGTAGCCGGCTATTTAAAAACGATAAAATATTCTTTGTGTGGTTCATCAACGGTGATAAATTATCCAAAAGTTCCGCGAAGTGCGGACAACTCGGCACAACACCAGTGAAGCTGGAGCTCCAGCTCTTCAGCAAGTGTTCCTCTTCCGCCACTACACCCTACACCTACACATGCGCACTGATGACCCAATGTTAGGGTTACAATTTTGGATTTATTTACTCAAAAACACTACTTACTTACTTTAAAAACATTCATTGAAAGTTTTATTCTTTTCACATGATTATTAACAGCATTAAATGTTGAAATGTATATTATAATAGGCAGTATATTAACATATTGGGAGAAAACTGGTAGTTCTATGTAAAATCAGACGCTGTGCACCCCCATATCGCCAAAATGGCATGATCCTTGTTTTACTGTGAAGCTTCGACTGTGAGATTGACGGTCGAATCAGGCTCCGCCCATCGAAGCATCGAGGTCAGCCCTAAAATGGACAATAACAAAATAACAGAAAAACAACACAATAAAACCCAAGATCATGACACGCTGAAATACGAAATGAAATACGCTCTATAAATAAATTTGCCTTGCCTTGTCTTTTATATAGCTAAACTACACCCGTCCTGGCCTCCCCAACTTCAGCCCAGAGCTACTAGAGACCTGGAAGAACCAAGTCAAGGAGAAGGGCTTCATCTGCTGCACCAATGAAGTAGGAACATTGACTGGATTCATGTGTCACCATTTATAGAAAATTACTTTCCATATTTGAACAAAACATTGATTCAGTCTTAATTTGCCTTAATGTTGAGGACTAGGTTTATAATGATATAGATGATGATAAAGATATTTATTTCACAGCAATATGAATTAAGTTTGTTCACTCCCTGTTAATTTCTCTTTTGTCTCAGAACTGTGAAGCTGTCTATTCCAGTGTGTCAGGACTAAAAGCCCACCTGGCCAACTGCAGCCAGGTACCTGCAGCAAACCAACCAAACCAGATTACATTTGTCTCTGTAGACCCTAGAGCAAAAACAAGAATACACACACACACACACACACACACACAAACGGGATTTCAGATTCATTCGTTATCTTAAAGCCAGGTCTGGGTTGTTTACGGTCACATTATAACTTTTAATCATAACTCTGAAAAACAATGCAATACAATACAGCACAACTATAAACATGTCCAGTAAATAAGACAATTCAAAATTCAGCGACATGTCATTTGGAGGTAAACTGAAAGTAAAATCCTAAAGAAAAAGTATTGCAACATGTGTTTTATCCAAAAACGTTATTTATAAGAGTCATTAAGGAAGTTTCAGACATGGCTAACTGGGTTTGAAAACAATTAGGAAAATATGTTTATTGTACACGGGACAGCAATGCAACCTAATATTTGAGAAAAATGTTATCAACACAAATGCATATATTAGTTTCAAACTACTGGTGTTGACTCTTACTTACAGACTGTAATCTGGTGCGTAAAAGGTGACATGGATGATGATGGATGCAGATTCACCAAGCATGTATTGCTATAGAGAGTGTTTTGAGCTGAAGAAGATGTACACAAATATATACATATATATATATATATATATATATATATATATATATATATACAGTATTAGGGGTGTAACGGTACACAAAAATCACGGTTCGGTTTTGAAGTCACGGTTCAGTTTATTTTCAGTACATTAAGGGAAAAAGATGCAAACATTAAATTGTTGCTTGTTTATTATGAGCTTTTGTAAACATTAAACTTAGTTTACATTTTTTTAAACAAACTTTCAAATTACACATAATAAATTATATAAAATAAAAAAGAATAAGAAATAAAATACTGCTGCAAACTACTACCAAAAACTCCATTAAATTAAATATTCTCAAAACAATACCACATATAGCTAAGAAAATATAATAAAAAATAAATAAATATGGATTACAGTGCAACATTCTTATTTTATACAGTCTATGTGCATTATCAATCCCAACTTGAAGGTCTGCTCAGATTTAAAAAAAAACAACTTCTAAAGTCTGTTTAAATGCTGAAGGGCGTTTGCACTGTGCTCGTGTTTGTTTTTGTCCCTTGTCGTACTGACGCTCTCATTTGTGTGAGAAATGTCGGCCCACTGCATTGTCTTATCGACTTGTCTTTGTCCGTTGTATTTCACTAGAAAACCGAAGTGTTCCCAAACAGGAGACCTTAATAATAAGGGAGGGAGCTGATGTGAGCTGAAGTTGATGCTGAAGTTGCTAGTTAGCAAGAGGCTGGGCTAAAATGTGCTGTTTGTGTAGCGCTGCAAGGTGGAGATTTTGTCCGCCACTTAATATGTCCGTGTGGAAATTCGGAATTTACATATGTTCCACACACAAAACAAGGCTTATATCTGACGTTAAAGATTGCATTCGGTGCACGTTTGCACCGAAAGTCCTGTACCAAAACGGTCCGGTACGAATACGTGTACCGTTACACCCCTAATATATATATATATACTGTGTGTGTGTGTGTTTGTTGCAGGGTGGTGGAGAACTGGGGAAGTACACTTGTTTGATCTGTCAGAAGGAGTTTAGCTCAGAGAGCGGTGTCAAGTACCACATCAGTAAGACACACTCACAGGTGGGTCAGTCTGAATGTAAACTTCACAAACCTTTATTACCATCTTATGGGACTTATATTCAGACAAGGTGGTTTTACAGTAGACAAGTTATACAGTTATATACAAGCTCTTTTTCCTTCTTCTGAGGTTGAGTCGATCAATAACTGTGTGTTTTATTGTCTTAGAATTGGTTTCGTGCAGCAGCCAGTCACGTGGTCTCCAGTAGCAAGGGTAACTTGCCTGAGAACAATGGGATCAAAGCTGAAGTGAGGAACGGTGCCACCACTGGTAAGAAGAGGGGCCGCAAGCCCAAAGAGCGTCCCTCTGTGGTTGCACCACTCCAAACAAAAACTGAAGCACCTACCACTACTCAAAACTCAACCCTTGTCGTGAACCCTTCCTCGGGCCCAACACAGTCCCCCACCCTGATCCCCGACCCAACGGACAGTGCTAATTCAGGCCAGACCACACAACCCATCCACTCCGCCGCCAAACGAAGCAAACCCAAGAGGCTGTCGTTGTCAGAGTAGCTCTGCTTTTGTCGATCCAGGAGCCAAGGAGGATGCTCGCTGTAAATGTTATGCCAGAAAGCTAATAGACCTTTCTAACGCCACAAGGACTTGGCACTGAGAAGAAAGTTGAATCAATCAACCAACATTTAGTACTGACTTCACTAACTTGGTTTTGAAACCCCAGAGTTAATGCTTCTATTGTTATAAACAATACTCCTGTAACAGTAGTGTTTAATTTCTCCATTCCACATTTTTTTTCACCTTTTTAAAGCACACATTTCAGTTTCTGTACTCACAGCAAGGGTGGCAGTAGTAATCAAAGATACAATCCTGACTTCTACATGGTTAGTATTTTCTAAACAGAGGTAGTATTCTAAACAAACGCAGAGTAACTCCCTCTACAAGATTCATGTTGTGTTTGAGAGGTTTTAAAAAGGATATTCTATTAGCATGGTGAAGTCATTTAATGATAGCTAGTGTTTTCACATTTTTTCACAGATATACTGTACTGTGTACATAAACAATATCTATATCTATATATCTATATACTCAAAGCAATGATGCCATCTGTCATTTTCAAGCCTGACACGTCCAAATGATCATGAGCAATCAGAATTTTTGCAGTGTGTGCTGTAGTGCAATGTTGTTTTGAACTTTTTTTCCTTTTTGGTTTTCCTTTTATTGTCTTTAATTTTTTATTTTTCAAGTAAGCAAATGTCATATAAGCTAAAATGCTGGTTAGTTGTTAATCATATTCCACTCTGTTTTCCTACATCTATGTCGCTATCACTTCAGTGACATTTATTTTAATTTTATCACGTCCTTTGACAACCATGATTAAGTTTCAAACTGTTATTTCCACAGTTCTTTTACACTGAAGTTAATAAGCAGGCTACCCCAAAAAATGATTGTTTGATATTTCCACCTGCAAGGTATAAGTTAGTTACAATAATACTTAATATGACATTGTTTAATTGATTTTAAACAAAAAAAACTTGAAGCATTCTGTCTAAAATAGGATGTATAAAGCTAAATGTTGGACAGAAGGATCAATTTTGTGTGAAGCTTGTTGCACACTTGCAGCACAATCAAATGATGTGATACCATTTTAACGGAGGTCATATTATGGCCAAGACTTTAGCTTGAATCAAAGAGCTGAGGAGAGAATTAAAAATGCTATCTTTTATAGAGAGGTTGAGGAAAGTAATCTTTTATTAAACAGAAACATTTCAAATAAAGATTCACGTATAATGATGATAGATGAATTAATTCCTGGATGCTTATTGCCTTGCACTTTAACCCTTTACCCGTCTCGCTGCCCTCTTGTATTTTTGCACTCCAGGAGTATTCAACCTAACCCAGTGGCTGCCAAGCAACAGGAGCGGGAATATTTTACTCTGATTAAAAAATAAATAAACTAGAGAAAAACTAAATTTGTCTATACATGGGTAATGAGCAGCATGGTTAACTCTTTCTAGATAGTATCTGTAAGCCAACATGACCGTATAATTATGACTCACCACATAAAGCCATAACTGGTCTTGTTGAATTTTAAGGCTGCTCTAATGTTACTTTAGCTTCAGATAAATAAAAAAAATTATAATCCATTTTTATTAAATAACTTTTCAAATCTAAAATGTGTGCAATCAGAGAATATTTTCACTTTAACAGGTTTAAAGTAGATACTTGAATCCACAGCTATATTAACGATTTGAGGAAATGAAAACTAAATAAAACTAAAAATATTTGATTTATATTTGCGGCGTATGTCCATAAAAATAATGACGTGCTTGCTTAAAAAAAAAAAGACAGATCATAAATCTATTTTATATTCTCTTGTGTGTGTTACCTAGATAGCAATTTGATAGCTTTGGATAAAGTTGTGATGTGAGGATATTCTGGTGAGATAATAAGGGTGCTTTATTTGCCACTCTACCTTAAGGACCTGATACAACTCAGTAAGTCCACTAATCCATCCTCCCATTTTCTCCTTACTGGCAAGTCCTCTTAATTTTGCACCAACAAATGTCAATGTCATCATTTAAATCAAGCACTGATGTCAGCAGAACATTTTCAAGGAACAGTGAATTTGAAATGTATATGTCCCAGGTGGTGTCATCCCTACGCTGTGACCTTTTATATTGTAAAGCAAAGATTTGAGCTGAATTCCTCCATTATTAATCAACTGATGGAGTTCATTCAGGTGGGGATGATTATGCATGTGTCTGTCTCTGTTAGTGGGATGGACCTTTATCTTGTAACCAGGTTCAGCTGACGGGGAGGATAAATTAGACAAGCACTGATTGGTCCTCGGACCATTTCGATATGAGTTGTCCAGACCTTGTGTGTGTGTGTGTGTGCGTGTGTGTGTCTGTGTGTGTCTGTGTATGTGTGTGTGTGTGTGTATAAAACAGTTAGCACCTTTGTAATGACTGGATGTCAGGAATGGTGTTATGCTGTGGCACAGAATCAGTTCATCAGCTGCTTGTTACTCGTTTCATTAATAACGTCACATTGACTGTGTTTACCTGACAAGCTTTGGTGTTGCAATATGATAGTTAGGCACTGCTTTTAACAGTGAGTATTTTATATTTTATCACACCCTTTACTATCTGTCTTCCTATGATGTGGAAAACACATATCTATCCCGCAGTGTGAGCTAACTGCAACATGTTTAGAGAGTACAGCAATACACCATATTTAGCTGGTTTTGTTGGCTTGCTGATATTTTGATATTGATGTGTCTTCTCAAAATTGAATGGCTTTTTTCACTCCCCTACTTTTATTTGTTTGCTTTAAAAATGCTTTTTACATATTATGAAATCTAAAAAAAAAAGGTTGAAAACATTTGTAGACCACAAAGAACATTGTAGGCCTATGTGTCGGCATACACTGTTATTTTATCCATTTTGATGATGCACATAAATTGAGCTTTTTCAGTACACAATGACAAACACATTGAGAGAGTCCTTTATTATTACCTATTCAATATGGGACAACAAGGCATATGTATGTGTGTTTGTTTCTGTATTTAGTGCACTTACTATATCATGAAATAGGCTTGAAATAGGAGTGTTGTTGGAGCTTTCTAGTTACCCTGACTGTGTGTGGTGTGACTTTTGTACCTGGGGAAACAGAAGGCTCAAGTGTCTTCCCTTTGTCAGCAATGTTATTTCCAAAACCAAGGTTAATCCCTAGAAATCTCCTTAGACAGTTGAGAATTTTACCCTTTTTATTTGGACAACAGTGGTTAGTGTTGTATGCTACCTACTTCAAAAGCAGGACATGGCATCTGCCTGTGTTGTCGGGGGCCATTGTGATGAGTTTTAAGAGATGATGTTGTAGCTCATAACTGGTCATGATATCTAGGTAACAGGTGAAATGAGACTAATGATGTATTAAAAATTTCCATATCTGAAATTAAGCTGTATAGAACCTAACATAGGAGGCATCGACACCTCCTTTGAGTCTGAACTGTTACAATTTTCCCCAAACTTGTTGTATTACCTGTGCATTAGTATCCCTCAACTAATTAATAAAAGTTTGTTGACTAAATTTGTGTCAACTGTGTCAGCTTTTAAATAAGTTTTGTTATCATATTTGTCATATGTTATGTTGTTACAATGGATGTAATTGCTATAATTGCTAGTGTTTGACCTGTCAAACACAGGTGTACCTGATAAGATAAATAATGGCAGTACCCCTTTGTGCCAGTTACTGTTCCTGTTTTGTGCATGCTGGCTCACTGGCACACCTTAATTGGAAGGAAGCCATCATTAATTAAATAACACCTGTGATTTTTTTCCTGCTATGACATGCCAAATGTGAGCAATTGTTATTGTTAAAATGTAATTATCTGAATGAAAAAGTAAGCTTTCACAGAAGCGTCTTTCAAAATTACAGAAGGATCTTCTTACCCAGTGTTAGGAGTGTGTCAGGTAGGCTACTTCACATTGTCATGCTGGCTTTTATCATTCTGTGCTGGATTTATTACCATTCAGATATACAGATGCAATTTGAATTCGCAACAGTACAACAGTATTACGTTATTTATGCATTGTCCTATGTTGTAAATTATTTTTAAGAGTATTATAAAATCTATTTATAATTATGACATGTTTTATTACATATGTGTTATATTTTTGTGCGATTACGTTATAACACTCATATTATTATAGAAGTCAGATCTAAACACGTGTCTGGCTGGACCTTACCCACAGATAGCTTCGGGAAAGGCCCTGTATGATTATCATACTGTACATGCAGCTGGCTGTAGATATAAAGAACTGAACAGATGCATCATGGGGCTTGAAGTCCATCTGTTGGCCGATGCTGGCGTAGCCTTCTGATGGTGAAATACGCAACGCCTACGAGCCCCATGATGCCTCAGCGCTAAACGTACTGAACACCTGATTGTCAATAGAGTAGCAATGTCCGGCGGTCGCAGGGAAGAAATGGTCTCAAAGATGGAGAACGAAGAGAAAACTTCCTCTGTATCGAGCAGGTAAAATATTGGCTGCTATTCGGGAAACCACCGGAACCTCGAAACGATTTTTGGGCGACTTTTCTAAAATAAATTCACTGGCCGTTGGGTTAAGCATCTTAACGGAAACACGACTTGTCACGCTGTGTGGTTACCTTATATATAAAAGTAACATATCCCTGTAAATTGCAGCGAGGAAGTTACAGTGTAATTGTTGGTTTATTACATATGTCATACAAACTCGACCCACTTTCAGTCCGTCGTTTTGTCCACTCTCTCACTTGGTTATAACAGTTGTCATATTTTACACGAGGTAACGTTACCCTCCTAACACATAACTTCATTATCTTCTCAAACCAGGAAAAACTAACCTTATGTTACCTCAAATATTTTAATGTACAGTGTAACAGGTTTAGCTAGCTATAGACAGAAATTAAAAGCCCGAATAAGGCATTAAGAGAGACAGCTTTCATTTTGCAGAGGAGAGAAGCATGGCGTGTTTTCCTGGCACTGCAGCATGAGGGCTCATTTCTGACAAACAGTGCCCTCCTCTCAGGGGAAGTAACGTTACTACGGAAAATAATGACATTTGCTTAAGGTGAATAATAATGTAGCTGAATATATACAGTAAAACTTCCACATTGACCCAGTGAGTCAGCTCTCTGTATCCACCTTTAGCAAAACCAAGCTTCAACTTGATACCCTACTGAGCCACAAGAGGGTGTTACTGCATCGGTCGAAACACTGAGGGCGTGTTCCTGTTTGATGGACTCATCAAACCGGTATAACAAGCATTAAAGTTATACTCACATGGACACATTTAACATTGCAACGCCTGCCAAATAAAACCCCTAAACAACTCAGAAAGAGATGTCCAGCGAATTCAGTGAGGAGCTGTAAGTAAACACACAAGCCTGGAAGTATATATTTGATGATGTGAAACTGGTGTAAAATAATGTAATCTAACACAAAAGCACCACAAGCTATAGCCTCAAAAACTTCCAAGCGAATCAACACCTCCCTGACACATAACAGTCACAATAGAAAACGAACAGTTTAAGCTTTGTAAAGGTTTTTATTTAACTAAAATGTTATTGTATTTAATTGCAATATACCCTACTGGACAAGTGCTTCAGTTATTTTGTCCACCCTCACATAACTCTGTCCTTGTATCTGAAATAGATTATTTGGCATGTTGATCTTGTTAAAATATTTTGTACCTTTGTGTCACTACCATTTTATATTTGACGACATTCTTGAATGATTACATTATGTTCAAATGAGTTGTAAGAGACATCTTACAATTCCACTTGTGTGTGCTGCTGTGCTATAGAACATTTATCTCACTGTACTTAGAATATTAGTAAGTTTTGCTTCAGCTCGGGCCTATAACCTTCTGTGTGTCTCTCTATAGAGAGATAGCTGAATGTTTGGCATAGCAACCAGTTCAGGCTTCTTGTTTCGATGTGGCTTTCTTACATTGCAGCTGTCCTCTGACTGCAGTTTAAAGCAACAGCGACAGTCCCAAAAGTACAGTGAACATTAGAGAAAACCACTGAATTCTCTTGTGTCTGTCCCCTGTGGTTTTAACGAGGAAGTAAACACAAAAGAGGCCTTGTCAAGTCCGGCCCCACTTTAAATGTTGATTTAAAATATATCTAGAAGCTGTTGGCCTGCTCAGTTCTTGGCTTTGTTTTTGCTGCACTAGAAAACAATTAATCCGTCTCCTCTGATCTCTGAGAATAATGATTTGTTTGTCTGGCCCGGGAGGAGTGTGTGCATGTGTTGTATGCGTGCATTGCCACGGGCTGTTCCTCAGACTGTCAGCTGACAGAGCAGTAGAGGTAGTGTTGGGTTTCGTCATGCTGTTTATTCCCCAGTTTTCACTGTGAGTGAAGTAGGGGAGGGGACATCGCTCTGTGTGTGTGTGTGTGTGTGTGTGTGTGTTGGCTGACATCTCTAGACTCTGGTGTAAGGCACATGGAGACATGGCGAGTCCCTGCAGGGGAAATAAACACATTGCCTCCGCTCTGCCTTTGCCCTCTGCCGTATTCTCTCTTTCTCCCTCTCTTCACCTCCCCAGCAAAGCCTGAAGCGTCTCTGTTGTGAATTCGGTCAACTGCGTCAACATCAGAGGAGAATAGTAGGTGGTTGTTTGTCTGTTCCTACTCTTCTTTTGTTTAGTTTTTTTCCAGTTTGTTTCTTGGTGTCTCTGTCGCTCCCTTCTGGTCCCTCTTTCACCTCCAGCCACATATTGTGACACTGACTGTCAAAGACAGATGACCCAAGCTTGGCGTGTGTGTGCGTATGTGTGTGTGGAAAGGTCTGGCTCCAACCTGATACTATTAATATCACCTAATGAACATAATCTGGAGGGTAGGTTATCCTCTTACATTTGTTGGCTGGACGACTGAGGGGAGGAGTGAAGTGCGAATGAAAGAGGAGGGAAAAGCTGTGCTGTAGTTTCACACTGAGTCCGCTCTCTCTACCAAGCTGCAGTGCCTTCTCTCTCCCTCTATTGCTCCACTGAATTGAAGAAACAGAAAGCTAAACAAATGTTTCAAGTTTCGTTTCTCAACTAACCTGATTCCCCTCTATATAGCCCAACCTCTATTTCTCTCTCTCTGGATGTGTTGTACCAGAAGGCAGTGCTGTGTGTGTATATATATATACTGAGTATACCCAGTACTACTGTAGGTTTAAAAAACACAATTTGTGGAGTACACATAGTCCCATATATTTGTCTCCGGTTATGAACTCTCTACCGGCTTACTCAGGAGCTAGAATATCCGGCTGCTGGACTCTAAGATCTGACGGCAGGTAAGTGCATTATATTTTTTTATATACTCCTACTTTTCGTTTTGCTTTTTTTTGCTGTTTCATTCTAGTATCCTCATGTGTAATAAATAATTAAGTGTTTTGCTCCTCCACCCTGTGAGAGGAGTAGCAAGAGTTTCTCTCTCTCTTCTAAATGTGGATAAACAGGAGTGACAACTCCAGTCTCTAGCTCTTTGGTAAGCTGGCAAAGATCTATATGTATATAATGTGTGTATCAGTGTAAAAAATATTCTTCTTATTATAGAAGTTGTAGTCATGCACCGTAGATTGAAGATTGGTTTTGTCAAATAAATGCCATTGTGCATTTGTGTTGTCTTTAATTAATCTTTCTAAAGAGTCTTGATAACATTTTACTGCTACTGTTATCATTGACCACTGCTGACCGTTGGGACTCAGATGGTCCATAAGAGTCTTCTAACAATCTGGTCTCAGTTGCATTCATAGATGAGTGTATGTAATTAATATTTAGTTGTATTATGACAGTAACCATGGAACAAGGTTATGATTCAGCACAGATGAAGCAACTAGGCTAATCTTTTATGGCAACCCGGTTTGGTTTTAACTTTTATACAGTCTATGGTTTTAACTGATAACCCAGCTGGAGTGTGCTATGCCTCGTGCATTGTCTATGTGTTCTCTCGGTCTTAGCCCATTCCCTGGCTCCATCCAAGCTCAGGTGACCGTGTTGTCATAAGAAATATCTTTGCTTTCTCTTGTTTGCATCACCTCTGACCTCTTGACGCTCCACCTGGGGAGGTTTATGGGCTATATAAAGATGTGGAAGCCCAGAGTTTACTGGATAACAGAGAAATAGACAGGTGAACACCTAGGACTGCTCTCTCACACAGCCTACTATACTTATGGCACCTGGCTTTTTACAGTCCTTACTTGGTGGATGTCTCGGATAATGCAGTAAGTGTTGCTAGCATCCGTTACCTTAGAGAAGCCTCTGTTTGTAAAACAAGTAATGCAGCATTTGCTTTGGTGATGGTTCTTGGTGATACTTCTTGTGCTCTGTATTATCTATGACATCAGTGATTTATGATAAAAGATATTGCTTTCTTGATGATGTCCAAGTAGTTTCTTCTTTAGGCTATAATATTTTGTATAGATAAGGCACCACAGATACCTTGTCAGCTCATTCTTCTTCACTTTCCTCTTGCAATGTCACAGTCAAGTTAAACTCTTCTATGTGTGGATTAATTCGTAACTATACCGTCACAGATGTTGAAACACCATTACAAAATTATGTAGATGTAGTTTTTTGGTGTTGAAATAGAAGACATTTGCCCGCAGGTATTACATAAAATACTCTTAGTGGAGCTTTGATCATCATTGTTGTTATTATGTTGTGCAGAAAATGTGACTGACCATCATGTAGTTTGAATAGTCTATACAAATTCGCTCTGTACCTGGCTCCCACAAGCCTGTTTTGAATGAGCTTTAGGACCTTTGCTAATGAGGTTATTTGTATCTGTGACAACAAGGGCTCTGCAATATAGCCAATAATGTTATCACAATAAAATATGTCATATCATTTAATATTGATAATCATAAATGAAAATTATGAAGTATTTCTTTCAAGTGCTCACGTGAAAGTTGAAGAACCCAGATGGTTAATTGTGGGTTTTAAAGTGTTCTTAATTTACAGAACATGACAAACACTTGCCAAACAGTGGATCACTTAACATTATTTAAGGTAGAACATTCAAAACATTTATGATAAAATCTTTTTTCAACAAATTTGCAGGAATAAAATTATGTAAAAAAAATTTTCAGTCACTTTTCCTCCACAAAATAAATAGCTTAGCTAGTTATATAGCTGTTGTTATATTGTTATTGAAGAAACATATATTTCAATGATTATTGCTATTGTTTTATTGCCCTGTCCTGGGGGCAACACATTGCAATGGTCTTAGTCATTGGTAACACTCTATGGTTACGCCCTCAGCATATTGCATACTACACATGATTCAGTTGCGCAACTGATCATAGGCCTGTAGTCATGTAGTTGAGTCAATATTTTTCTACCTGGTTAACGTATAGGATATATTGAACTTTGTTACCTGCAACAGACACTGTACAAGGTTGGACAAAGCTCACCTGTTGCATATGTAAAAACTAAGCATTAACGCATGACAGGTAATACAACACTAGCTCGATCTTATTTATTGTCAGTTAACTGGGCCACTATTCTTTCAAGTCCATCTGCATTTACATCCCATTGTGACACACCAAACTAACGTCTGTCTGTTTGGCAAATACACATAACACACAGGAGTGAGAATGACTTATGGAAGCTTGGTGTGTGTGTGTGCAAGGAGCTTTTCTTTAATTAAAGATCCTGTAGATTAAATTGTTGTCTTGTTGACATGACTGTCTTGTTCTTGCCATGCCTTATTGCCTGTTTATCGCCAACTTTCACCACTGTTCAAATGCAGCTCTTGATACAAGAACGCTAATGAGCAGTGGTTGTACTGTGGTTCTGTGCTGTCTTTTAGTGTGTAGTTTATTAAGTTTAGTGAAACCCCTGTCATGTTGTGACCAAAAACCTTTTTATTATATTCCACCTGATAAAATGTTGTTTGTTAAAAGCTTGTGCCTTGGCCCAAAAAAAGAACAACAGAAGAACTCGCTCTTTTTAAAGGTGTACAGAGTTGTATGCAAGACAAGTAATATGTCCAGTTTTATAAAATATCCACCAACAAAAGGCAAACACAAAAAGCTCCTTTACCTCAGACTGTGATGGTCTACTCTGTTGTGTGTTTGCTGCTTTACAGTGGAGGTGGTGAGGGATCATTGGACCGGCTTCTCCCCTCTGTAAGCACGGGCCTTTCTCCCCGGAAAAGGACCACCAGCCAGTGTAAGTCCGAGCCTCCACTCCTACGCACCTCCAAACGAACCATCTACACCGCTGGCCGCCCACCCTGGTACAACGAACATGGAACACAGTCCAAAGAGGCCTTCGTCATTGGTAGGACACCTAAAGAGATGCACACCACACTGATGGTTTCTTTCCCCTTTGATACCCATACATTTGCAATGTCATACATCAGAATACATATAAACATATACAGCCAATACAACTTTTTAAGAGTGAGTTCATAAAACCCCAGACTAGATCAAGAACTGAGTGTAATGTTGAAATCTAAATAATTTAATACTTTAGTAGTACACTTTTGACCTTATAGGTCTTTTGGGCACAGGGATATATATGTGTTGGAAACACACAACTTATTCCCTCTAGATAATAAGTGTCTTTTGCAGAAAAAAGCATTCACTGTATTTACTGCTAATGGGTATTGACAGGCTCATTGAGTGTCATAATTGACATTTAACTGAGTTAGAGGTGGCTCTGCTTTGCTACCGAGAAGTATTGTGCATAGGAGTGTGAATAGTAATTTCTGAAAATACTTTCCCCTGTTAATTGGAATCTTTACCTTGAAAGCCCAGGTCTCTGTTTCTGCCTGCCTCTCACTGGTGGAAGAAGTACTGAAATCAAGAAATTTGTTGAAATTAACTTTACATCCTGACAGCAATCAATAAATCAAGTGCTCTGGGGGAAAATTCTGGTATGCGGTTGTCTCAAACCTGTAGTAAGCCCAACCTACCGACCTGCCTACCTTCAGGCACTCTTCTCTGTGCACTTATTGCACATAAAAATGTTTTTATAAGGGATGCCTGAAGGGAGGGAGTGATTAGATACTTTCAGAATCTAGCTGTCTCTTGCTAGTTTCTCCAATGTTGCCTACCTTAGCTTTAAGTAAAAGTAGAAATACCATAGTCTAAAAATACTCAGTTTCAAGTAAAAGTCCTGAACTGAAAATGTTACAATATGTACTAAAAGTATCAAAAGTCAAAGTACTTATTACGCAGAATGGCACCTTTTAAAAGTGTTATTATCACCAGTTATTATTATATTGTAGTTCATCATTGACATATTATGTTTGGGGTTTTTTTGAGAAAGTTAACTATAAGAGTCAAATAAATGTATTGGAGTAAAAAAGTACAATATGTGATTCTAGAATGTAGTGGATTTGAAGTATAAAGTAGCATTAAATGGAAATACTGATAGTGATAGTACATTGATGTCAAAACTTACACCTTACCTTACCTTACATTCCACCCTTGTTGCCTCTCTACATGCAAACACAGGTGCATCTAAAGAAATTTATATATCATGGAAAAGTTCATTTTTCTCTGTAATTTAATTCAAAAGTGAAACTTTCATATATTCTTGATTTTTTACTCGTAAAGTGAAATATTTCAAGACTTTTTTAAAATCTAGATTACGGCTTATAGCTCATGGAAATCAAAACTCCAGTATCTCAAAATATATTAGAATTTTAGAATAAAGACCTAACGAGTTCTAATCAAAACACCTGCAAAGGTATCCTGAGCCTTTAATCTCTCAGTCTGGTTCTGGTGCTCACTATGAACTTTTCCACGATATTCAAATTTTTTGAGATGCACCTGTAATAACCTAAAGCAATTTCAACAAGCTCTTGCCCTGTGAAGCACTAGTACATTCCCATCAAGCAAAGGTAAATTAAAGCTGCAAGCAGTGTTGGACGGGGCCTCACATGTGAAACACGTTGGGGCGTGCCGCCGCTGCGGCCCAGGGTGCATGCAGCTGTGCCGAAGCGGCTGCCAATTGTCACACGCTTTGGATGCTGCTCGAAGAAATTGAACATAATTTCCTGTTCCATTTAATCCAACATGGCCGACTTCCTGCTGGGTTTAGGGAATTAGCGAAAGGCTTTTTTGTACATTTGGGCACAATACCTGTGCCACAGAAACTTCGTATATGTAGACGAAACGTGCAGTGGGGGCTGCTTTTTTGAAGGTCACTTACTGCTTCAAGTAGGTGCTATGACTATAACTGAATAATGCATATGGATGTGTTCTAGGACATCATACATGTACACAGAAACTTTGTACATTTATGTGCAAGTTTGCCCGGGGGCTGCTCTGTAGGGGTCGCCCATGTGCGAGACTTATAAAATAGGAATTGTCCGCCCCGACTGATGTGTGTGCAAAGTTTTGTGAGTTTATGAGCATGTTTAGGCCATAAAAAACACAATTAATTTGTACAAAAAAAAAAATGATTCCTTCATTTCCAATAGGGTCCTCACATGTTTCATGCTTGGGGCCCTAATTGTGCTTTTTACAATTAAACATGTATGCAAACTAGGGTTGGGCGATGGCTGACAGACATCGCGACGTTGAGCCTGCATCGTGATTGTAAAAGCCCCCCCCCCCAGCAAAACAAATCTCAAATTCTCACATTATACCACCCTGTGAAAGCAGGTTTTAATGACCACGAACATTCTTATTATTGTTTTTAAGTATGCTTTTCCCCACACTATGAAACACCTTCACCCTGGCTTGCCCCGCCTCTCTCTCCCCCCTTCTGCTACATTTTCTCCTTCAACAGTATGTTTTATAAAGCCACATAAAAGACTGAGAACTCGTCTTATTTCCGTATATTTCCACCTGCAATCAGTTATCACGGCTGCAGGTGAGCCGCACGTCGGCTTATTAATGTCGTAGCCTACCAAACAACTGAAACCAACATCTGTGTTCACTGTTGCTTTACCTGGTCCGTGCCTAAAATATCCACCGCGACTTGTAACGTAAGTTAATAGTCTACCAATTTTTTTTTACGAGTGAAGTCTGCGCGAGAACACATGCACATAAGACTGCTGCCCCCTGCGTGTGCACCCAATGACATTGTCCATCCCGATGTTTCATTGTAGACATCTTCCGATGGAAATTTTGTAGAAAAATCCCAAACCTAATGCAAACATTACTTATTAAAGTCTTTATGTCAATATTCTGTCACAGGTTTGTGTGGCGGTAGCGCTTCAGGAAAGACAACCGTAGCCAGGAAAATCATTGAGGCTCTGGATGTTCCGTGGGTTGTACTACTCTCCATGGACTCTTTTTACAAGGTGGGCATGTGTTTGCTGTATGTGTGTTTTATGTTGATGGCGTGTGACCATTTGCATGCAGCCACGCAGCTGTATATAAACGTTATAATGTGAGGTTAAGATATTGGATGCGTTTGTGCATGTTTTTAGATTTGTCTAAATGCCTTTAGATTCTAGCAATTACAATCTTGGCAGCATAAATCACTTATTCCTTTTATTATTACTTCATCTCTGTCTCGTAACTGCTAACCCCCCAGAGGCCTGAAGGCAGGGTCGGAAAAGATTGAGGCTGAGTGCAGAAGACAGAGTGAAAGAGAGAAAATAGGATTGCCCTTGGATCCCAGAGGGAAAATGAGGATAAGAGGAGTGCCTGGAGAGAAAGGAGACACAAAGGAGAAAATATTAGAAGGCAGAGAATACAAAAGAGAAGCACAGTGGTGAGCGAATTGGGGAGAGAAAAAGTGTGGTGGAAAGCAATCATGCAAGAGCCATCATTTTGCCCCTATATACCTCCCCACCCACTCTCTGGTTATGTAAGTCTGTCACATTCTGACAGCAGCGTTTTACACTGTGCAGAGTAGGACGGATTTACGATTGGCCAGTTGTGCTGTGGCCCTCACCAAACTTGCAGTACCAGAGGTCGGCATTTGAAACATTTCATCTAGAATTTATGGCTTTAAATTCATACATCCTGTTCTTGTGTTGGGATCTCCTCATTTTTGCTCACAGCCCCCAAAAGCCTGTTACACCAGTTTATCATATTAAGTGTGTATTCAGTTCACTTGAGAAGTGGGTGTTGCTGTTCTGAAACTGCCAAATACCAGATCTGGGGTACCCCTCAGGGCATACACGCACACACACACGCCACCTGGTACAGACGTCACAGCGGCACATGATGTTCTCCTAAATTTAGGTCCCCTAACTTCAACTGCTCTTGAACAGTGATCTCCAAATGTCCAAATGTTTTTGCAAAAACTTAGCTAAATTATGTGCCAAACAATTATTGGAGCATGTGCACTTGTTTTATTACAATGTTTTTTTTATGTAAAATGGATTTATCAGTCCGTTTTTTTATTCTTGATATGCAAATATTTATGCATGTGTAATCAAAAAGCCAGAAACTTAATAACACAGAAAGTATTTTGCTCAGCATGTCGTTTTTGTTGTGCTTGGTTAAAGCGTCATTGTTGTGGCAAGTTTGCTGTAAAGTAATTCCAACATTGTTGATCCTCAGGTCCTGTCCCCAGAACAGCAGACTCTGGCTGCCAGTAACGACTATAACTTTGACCACCCTGATGCATTTGACTTTGATTTGCTGACACACACCCTGCATAAACTCAAACAGGGCAAGAGTGTAAAAATCCCAGTATATGACTTTACAACTCATGGGAGACAGAAGGAGTGGGTAAGGATGAACGCACAAACCCAAACACATGGTAATGCATTTGTAAGTTAATGAGTAACATGTCAGCATATAATCTCAGTTTCTTGATTACCTAAGAAGGGTTTATTCTCCCTTGCTAGATGTTTAGAGTCACCTTGCAAATCTGCTACTCCAGATGTTCACTGACAAACGATTATTGAGATTTCTGTCACAGTATACTTTAATGTCCATTAACTACATTCTCTCATCAGTGGAACCTGTCAAATGCTGATTGATCATGATGAGTGTTGCATATATTTAGGTGTCTACTATCTGTATGTTCATGTACTGTATATGTACATTGTACTGTAATTCTACACGCATGCGTGTCCTCCACAGAAAACCGTGTATGGAGCCAGTGTTATCATCTTCGAGGGAATCATGTCCTTCGCAGATAAAAAGCTCTTGCAGGTATGGGTTATTGTCCTCTAACATGTACAGCTAGTCAGTGGAAGGTGCTGGTGTCAAGTTTATTTTTATCTTTGCATGTGGTAAAACATGGTTTTTCTGTGTATATGTGGGAGGAAACTTTTTTTAGTTTTATTCACTTTCACCAACAAGTGTTGTATGCAAAACAAATCTTTTGCCAAATATGATGTTTGAAGTGATTTAGAAACTGTAAAATGTCACTTATTTAATGGATTTATCCTTTAGCCAGTACTTCCAAATTGATTGGCAGGTGTTTTAAAGGCTGTATTCTCTGGTTTTACTGAAACTGGATTAGATTTGATGGAGAAATATTGTCCGGTTTTCCCTCTTATGTCCTCTGGCTGCTCTGCCTCCATATTTGCCAATTTACGAAGAGTATATGTTACTGGTTACTTTAGCACCTAACTACTGCTATCAGGAGCTGCTGCTAAGTTAGCTACTCAGTTAGCCATGCAGCTAGCCATCCTATTGCTGATTCTGCCCGAACTAGAAGCTTGGTGCTCCAGGTGTTGGTGTTTACACCTCTAACATTAGTACAGAAGCTTTGGACCACTTGTTCAGAGCAAGCTGATAACAAGAGCTACTGTTAGCAACAGCTAGTAGTTAGCAACCTGTAGCCTTAGCAACAAATAAAGCTATCTGTCTATCAGGAAACATAAATCACAGAGTTGAGGCAGAGCAGTCAGAGGACATCAGAGGGAACCAAAAAATATTCACCTTTCATAACCGTAAAAGTGCTTTCTGTGAGACACACTGCACTGCACAACCCACAACTGATATGAGCTTGTACGACTGCTTCTCTGGAACATGGGCTGGTCTATGTAAGTTTGGGAGCATGAACATCCCAGAGTTTTTTTCCATTCTACGGCAACTTTAATACACAAGCTAATACAACAAAGTTAATGTTTTCAAGAGCTGTTGAAGGTTGATTCATATCACAGGTAATAACATATTGTGCTTGAATGAATGTGAATAAAGCTGCAGTTTGTCTAAATAAAAACATATTGGCCCTTTAATCTTGCTTTCAGGACAGAAGTATGTTAAACATATAGCTAATGTTATAAAGTGCTGGGTAAAAAAGGTTAAGTGTCACCACACCAGCGGCTCCGCTGTGTTCATTTATTTCAAAAGATTTTAACTTTTTACATTTTTCCTGTGCATTTCACACTTGTTGTCACGGAAAAAAGAAAATTTAAATTTCAAGCACAGTAAAATGCAGCTTTAAAATAAATGTCTTGACATAATGGATATATCATAACACAATTGTAAGTAAAATAATGCTGAACTGACCTAAAACACCATGAAGAAGCTAAATATTTTACATGTTGTCTTTGTGTGAATGTGTGTTATAAAGCTTTGTCTCCAGCTAACATTTTCTTCACGTTCTCCTGTCAGTTGCTGGACATGAAGATTTTTGTGGACACAGACTCGGACATCCGGCTGGTGCGTCGGCTGAGGAGAGATATTACAGAGAGGGGAAGAGACATAGAGGGTGTCATCAAACAGTACAACAAGTTTGTGAAGCCAGCGTTTGAGCAGTACATTGAACCCACCATGCGCCTTGCTGATATTGTGGTGCCACGTGGTGCGTGCATACTCCATACACACATATTTACATCTATACATGTTCAATATTACTTAACAGCTAGTATTATACTAGTAATAAAAAAGGTAATAAACTCAATGAACAGTGCAACAGTTCAGTAACTATCCAAATATCCTGTGTTGGAATTTAGTCATATTTTCATGCATTTACTGCTGTTTTACTGCAGTACACTAAATAAGTCACTGTATGTTTTCAAACTCCCATGATTCCAAATTAACATCATGCTTTTCTGTTTGTCGTCCAATCAGGTGGTGGCAACATGGTGGCCATTGATTTGATCGTGCAGCATGTTCACAGTCAGCTGGAAGAGGTAAGATAGGTCACACGTACAGACCTGCATACACACACACTCATATCTAGAAAATGTGCCATGCCAATTTAACAATACATGTTGAGTATTATGGCCCTTTATTCTTCATTCTTGATGTTATTAGTTTTTGTATTTGGTTTCTGACTCAGTATGTCTTACTTTAGCTGAAAGGATATTTAGTCTAATGTAGGGATGTTGCTCTCAGAAAGTTGCAACCTACTCAATTGCAATTTTTTTGTCAGGGATTACAAGCTCCCTCTAGTGGATAGAAAATGCACTGCACTTAGGACTGGAAGAATGTGCATGAGTACTCCGGGCAAGTACAAAGTAAACTTTAATGGAAAAAATAGATATAAATAGATTATTTTATTAAGTAGTAGTTCTTCAATTCTATGACACTCCCTTTTTTAAAGATGTCCAATAAGTCCAGCTGTTATGAATGTGAGTATAGCCCTTTAAATATGCATTCAAGAGTTAGGTCAGTGGTTCTTAAACTTTTTCTGTCACGGCCTTCAGAAGCTGATAAAATTTTGCTTATTTATTTGAAAGGGAACTTTTTAACTGTTTTAACAGTGTTAATCCCTAGTTGATATTCATCCATAGCAACATTTTCTAGGTTTAAGTTTTGAAAATATCACACATTTATTATTATGGAACAATTAAATCTTGATACACAAATATGTGCCGTTAATTGCACAGCCCTTTTATAAATCCATGGTTAATTCTGCTTTCTCTTTAATAATAAGCCTTTCGGTACTGAACCAGAATGCGCTGTTTTGACTTTGTGCCATAATGCAGTTTGCTGCTCCCCACTATACACACACATTAACACACACGCTGCTGATGGACTTCTCTCTCACTCTCTCCCACCACCTCCACCCCAAATCCCTCCGTGGCTCACAGCGCGAGCTCAGCGTCAGGTAGAGTGGCCTTTATCCTGTCTATCATTCTCTTCACCATCTGTCCAGTTCCCCAAACTGCTCCCACTTCTTATTGGGAAAGAGGGAGGAAAAGAAGCCAGCAAAGCCAACCTCTACCTTCCACTGATCTGCTGGCTGCCATGGCACATCACCAGGCGGCACTGTTGTATCTGTAGAGCAAATAGGCCCAATTAGTGAACAGTCAAAAGAGCATGAGACTGTGCCAAAATATTGTAAAGATGAAGTCCACACCAGCATGGAATAAATATAAAAACTGCATGATAGCCACTGTCAACATTTGAAAGTAAAACGAAGATCAAACGTTTTGATGTGGTGTGGTGCAGCCAGCATTAATGTAAAGACGTTGGTTTTCCTTCTCACTACCTTTTAGAGAAATGACAACTCACACTCTTCCTGCCTTCTGTGTCTAAAAATATGCCAATGAGTCAAGTCACTGACCCCTCCTTTCAGCGGTAACAAAAAAAAGAGAGAGAGTGACTATAACAGAAAGCGCAAGAGAGGAAGCTCTTGCTACAGCTATTGTTGACTATCACATACCTCAGCCACAGAGAAAGTTTCCAATACCCTACTACAAAGCGTTGAGTTTTTCCATTGAATGTCGGCCACAGTATCTGAGACAGAGAGAGAGAGGAAGTGAGCTTGATGTCTGTCTTTAGACACAGGATGTGCTGGGGCCTGTGAGCTGAAATACCAACCTCTACTGTTCTACCCGTTGAAAGAGTGACAGCCGCACGATAGCTTGTGCACCTCCCACGCGTACACACTATGGATGCACGCATATAGATATCAAAATCTGATCCAAAACATGATTCTTCTCTCTTGGCATCTGTACAGATGTTTTAAAGCATGGCCTGTTACTTCATGTCTTCTCTGAGTCATGATACATGTACTAATTGATAAACAGGAAATATTAATTGACTTTTAATGGCAGTTTACCGCAGCAGTAAGCGTATTTCAGAGACATTTGACATTTTCAAGTCTCAGCTGTCACACTTTTCACTGTGTGATCATCCCTTCATCCACCTGATGTTGTGTCTCTTCTAATTTTTTCCTCCTCTTATCTGTTGTGTTTCGTCTTTCTGTGTCCCCTCTGTTGTGATTGTTGTTGTGTTTCGTCGAAAAAAACTCTCCCCATAGAGGAAACTTCGCTGGGATATGTGAGCACATTTGCTATGATTTCTCTTTTCTTTGCATCTGGCTAATGTGTATCTCAGTGACATCGTGGATAGTCTGTAGTGTCTACATGACTGCATCACTGAGTATTTGTAACAGTGTGTCTCTTCCTCTATAGAGCCCAGGGTAGACCTAGGCTAACAAGATATTCAAACCTAATGTTGATGTGTGGAGTCCCAGGGAATTATTACAAGTAGTGGAGACCTATCATGGAAAATAACCCACCAAGCATTTCTTTATATAACACGGTGAAATTTTCTTTTATTTCTATCCATTCTATCCATATCTTTTTCATTATTATATTATTATTATTTTATAATTCTTGACATTTCCACAAAACCGTCTAGCTTTTTTTCCATCATCATGGTCTCTGTGCTGTTGTAATTTTCCATTGAAGTACTCAACACTGGCGCTGTGTGCTTTGCAATTTTGTGTGTCTGCTTTTTCCCCAAGCAATCATATTACAATGGTTACACACTACCATTTTCAACTTTGCTCTAACTGAAAACGTTATTTGTCTTGATTTTTTGCATGTACTTACACACTTGTGTGTGTCTGTGTGTGTGTGTGTGTGTGTGTGTGTGTTTGTTTTCTGAAAGTGCACACAGTAGGTATTGTACACAAGTGCAGAGAAGTGTTAATTGCACTTATATTCATGTGTGTTGTATTCCTGTGTCTGTCCATCTTGTCTCTTTCTGCTCCTCTCACCCTGCACTGCTGGCGCTCTACTATTTGTTGCCGTGGTTACAGGGCAGCCCTGGCTTCTGCACACCAGGCCCAACCCCTCCCCCAGACCCTCAGCGTTCTGGAGAGCACACCCCAAGTCAGGGGCATGCACACCATCATCAGGTATAAGCTGAGAAACCTGATTTGTTACATTAACAACAGCAGCCACCACCACTATAAATAATGTATCTTTCTTTTCTAATGACCACATTTAGGAACAAAGAAACCAGCAGGGATGAGTTCATCTTCTATTCAAAGAGGTTGATGCGTCTGTTGATTGAGCGAGCGCTCTCCTTCCTCCCCTCACAGGTGCGAAATACTAACATACACTGTTAATTAATTTATAGCACTGATGGTTCTGTAACCCTTTGTAATAAGTAGGACATTGACTCGTAGATGGAGACGTGTAGGTGAGATACCTGCTGGATAGACAGAAGCTGACAAGACACAGCAACAGAGTGAGATGCAGTACATTATGTGGTCTTAAAATGGGGAAATGGCATAAAAGAGTATTCTATTCAGTTCAGTTATCTTATTTTAAGTTATCTCATTGCACTTAGAGCAGAGGTCTAGACTGTACTCTTTATAATATTATTTACAGAGACCCAACAGTTCTCACCATGAGCAAGCATTTGGGGACAGTGGCACCAGGAAAACTGCGGGCGGCCATCTGCCTCAACTGGGTGGGATGAGAGAGAGAATGGGAGAGGGGAGCGAGAGGAGTAGGAAAGAGAACATACAGTAGCACAATGCAAGTTCAACCTAGAGAGTAAGTGCTTGCATTTGCTAAAGAGATAATCAGATAGACATAAACATAGTGGCCTGCAGCATGAGCATGGAAACTTGTCAAGTCACCACAATGGAAAGTTTCCATAACTAAACCATAACATACAGGTTTGCATTACACATGTGACCGAGAGTTTGAAATTCACTGTAGCTGATCACAAACTATTTTTCTGACTTCTGTAGCACAGTATAGCGCTGTGATCAGCATTGTACTCACACTGTTATGCTTTTTAATATTATCTCAGGCCCACATAGTCCAGACCCCCCAGGGAGAGGATTATGAAGGCCGGGCTTTCCACGGGAAGAGGGTGAGTGAACTCCATTTACTTCCTGCCGTCTTGTCTACTCTGTTTTTTTCAATTTTATTTTAAAGACCATTCAGAAGAGTTTTGTCTCTACCTAAACTGATGCAATTAACCTCTGTTAATTTTTTTTCTTTAGATCACAGGCGTGTCCATCCTGCGAGCCGGGGAGACCATGGAGCCGGCTCTGAGGGCCGTCTGCAAAGACGTCCGCATCGGCAAGATCCTCATCCAGACCAACCAGGACACAGGAGAACCAGAGGTACAGGTTTAAATTGTGGCTATGGGGTTATACTGTATATGTTATGTGTAACACATTTAGCCACGGGTGGCGCGGTGGTGCAGAGGTTAGCACTATTGCCTCACAGTAAGAAGGTTGTGGGTTTCTGCGTGGAGTTTGCATGTTCTCCCATGCGTCTGCATGGGTTCTCTCCAGGTGCTCCGGCTTCCTCCCACCATCCAAAGACATGCAGACTAGGTTGATTGGTGACCCTAAATTGTCCTTAGGTGTGAGTGGTTGTTTGTCTATGTGTGGCTCTGCGATGGATTGGCAACCTGTCCAGGGTGTACCCTACCTTTTGCCCAATGGCAGCTGGGATTGGCTCCAGCCCCCTGTACGCAGGATAAGCGGTTGACGATGGATGGATGGACATTTAGCCACATTTGTCCTACAAACACCTTTATTGTTCTAAATATAGCAACTTTTAAACAACCTTGCCAATTCACATATTAACACATTCTTTAAATATCTTTAGCATGTTCTTCTTGTTGCATAATACTTTCTGCTCATCTACATGCCCTTTCCAGGAAACTATCAGATTTGGGGATTTCTGCATTATGCCAGCGATGATATAGCTACAGGATGATACTGGTTATGTATATTACATGTTGGTATTCACCCGCACCCTATGTATAAACATTTTCAGCTTCATTACCTGCGGCTACCAAAAGACATGAGTGAAGATCATGTGATTCTAATGGACTGCACTGTGTCCACTGGAGCTGCTGCCATGATGGCTGTTCGAGTCCTACTGGTGAGTGCGCCTGATGGTTCACAAGTCCATTGAATTGCATTCCTCATGTAGCCTATTTTCATGGCCATGTTTTCATTTTCAGGACCATGATGTTCAGGAGGACAAGATCCTGCTGGTGTCTTTGCTAATGGCAGAAATGGGGGTCCACTCAGTGGCCTATGCATTCCCTCAGGTCAAAATCATCACCACAGCTGTTGACAAGAAGGTCAATGATCTCTTCCACATCATACCTGGCATAGGTGAGTAATGATGATGATGATGATGATGATGAGAGACACACAGATATGTGAAATTTTTTTATTATAAGATATGCCGTTTATTGCATTATATAGACTTTTTTACCCACATGCCATGCTCGATCAACACATGATGCCAACTGTGATTTTCCAGTTTTAACTGATGTTAACTTATGTTTTTTGTTCTTGTAGGAAACTTCGGAGATCGATACTTTGGAACTGACGCACCCCCTGACTGGAGCGACGAAGAGATGGATGAGCCCAGTTACTGATTAAATTATTGGCTGTGTGCTAACTCATTAGGTGATTCGTAGGACAATATGAGGACATATTTGTTGCCTCTGTTGGGCTGTAACCTGTGTCCTTCAAGGGCCAAACAAGGTGCCCTGAGAAAATAAACAGGATAAAAAATGTACAGTCACCTTGCTGAAAATGTAAAGTATAGTATTTTATTTAATGTAAATGCTGTTGTGGAAAGTTATGTTATGAGGTCTAAAATATTTTTATATGTACAGTATGTTATTAAGTCCAAATATTTTATTTTAGTGTTTAAATTGACTATCACCGTATCGAAATTTGGAGGCACGTTGTTTTGGAAAGATTTATCTAGCCTTAAGCCGTGAACTGTGGACGACACAACTGAATGTGAATTTGCACGTGCGGCAAAAGAAGAAAAAAAGTCAAGCTTTATTTTCCACATACCTTCCTCACAACTTTCACAAAAGTTAAATCAGAACATGAACTCATGTTGCTCAACTTCCATCGCCATGAGCACTTTCTGAAGGACCATTCAATCGGAAAATGTGTAGGTGTATCTGTCTTTTTTTATAGCTCTGGTTCACCCCTTTCCTTCTCTGTGGATGCTGACCTAACCAGTTGAAACGGGTGTTGAAAATCGTTTTTCATTATTATACAAGTATGCACTTGTGGTGTATATTTATGCAGCATGTCCTTCATTTACATATTTTTACTATGGATAGATCTGACCAGTCAGCAGGCAAGTCATACATCTTTTTGCTACTCTGAAAATGGGTCATCTGCATTTAACAAACACAGATTAAGTGTTTGTTTTTTCAGTCTCACACGTCCTGATTTATGCCTCCTGTTTTGTATGCAGTAGATGGGATTGTTTGTTTAAAAAAGGGCTGTTGCATTGAGGATGCGTATGAACTCAGAACATCTACATGTCAAAAGGTGTAGTGTTTCACAAACTCCTGTCAGTGCCTGAGCTTTTTACTTTGTAACAGTATTGAAATGAATGAGACCCGTCTGCTAAAGTTGGTGCCTATTTGATATTGCCTTGTTCTTTGTTGAAAAATGTTGACAGTTACGCCATACACTGGGTCGCACTCCACAATACATTCTCCCACATGGTTATTTGAACTGATACAACGAGACATCACAAGGAGAGGACTGTTTTGATTTTGATTTCAGTATGTAGTGGCTTCTCTCGTGAGGTACATAAATATGATGTTCTCTTCAACAAGTTCACAATTAATTATTATTATTATTATACAGATCTCAATGGATTAGTTGTAAAAAAAAATCAAATAAAAGATATCTGTTTTGACACACATTTATTGGACATTTGGAAAGAAACGGACATGTACAACATTAAGTGGGGGGAAAAGAAATAAAACATATTGAAAATGTCATTCTGTGCAACCTGTAGCCACATTAGCTACAAGTACTGTTACTACTGCTGGCTCACCATTACTTTTTCATTTAGTCGCCTGCTACAGTACAGTATGTACTTACTGCTGAATACAACTGTTAGTGAGTAATTCTGTACTGGAAATCCATCAATTGTGTTTACCACTTCTGCTGCATGTTTTCTTTTTATATATTTAATAAAGTGCAATAGAGCTTTTAAATTGCTCACAGTGCATTTTTTTTTATTTATGTCAAATGTGAATTGTGTCCTTTAGAGTTAAGCGAGCTCTGTCCCACTTAATCAGAGAGCATATCTTAGTCACAGCTCATATGGAAATACTCTTTAGTTAGGGTTAGTAAAACACACCTCCTAGCACTGAAAGTAAACTTCTCACCCTCTTTGAATCACCCGCATATGTTTGCCTTTATCAACCATTTCAAGACAGACAGAAATCACCTACACTTTGAAAATGAACAGGAAGGATATTGTGGTTGTCCTCTTATGGAAAGGAACCTTGACATCTTCCATCACTTTCCATAATAATTATCACTCTGACAGCTGTCAAGACGCCGGCCACGGTAAAGTATGATTGACACTCATTTGACGAGGCTGATGGACAATTTCAAACCGGCAGCCTGTTAGGCCGATATTGACCCCCAAGAGGCGTCTTTTACTGGTGGGGGGGTATGAAGAGGACAGGCAAAAGACGTGCACGAGCTAAGAATATCAGGAAACTCAGCAGCAGTATTTTTCTTCTCGTGCTGCTCTAGTTTGTCTAGTGTTAAACATGTGGCTGTCACAGATTTGAAAGCTATTTATTTCTCGGCAACATTTATAATGGCTATCTATTGATTCGAATGTTATATAATGAGTTAATTAAATTTGCTGATTGGCTTAAATTTACAATACATTCAAAAGTTTGCCTGCTATTCACAATCATCATACCATTTTGTATTATTCCTTCTACTCTCTCTGTCTCTCACACACACAAATGAGTTACATCTTCCATTGCATGATTGCAAGGTTGCATTTGCCTAAATAGACTTATTTCAGTTTAATGTTTGTTTTTTTTTTATGACAAAATGCATGAAAACCTCACATTGGTCCTTTGAATGGAGATGTCAGTGGAAAGTTTACCACCAGCAATGACAAACAGGAAGGTGGTGTGTCTGTGTGTGAGTTGCATCCCCATTGGTAGCACAGAGCATGATGAGGTCACGGCTTAGTAAAGACAGCAGGAGTGGCCTTTTTTAACTCAGCGACCTGTGTTTCTTTTTCATCCTCACTAGCTTCTGCTCCAGGTTGCTCTGCTCTCTTCCTGTGTGCCTTCTTCTGGGTCTTGACTTCACGTGATAAAGACTGTTTCCCTGCCTGACCTTCGACTGGGCCTGAGGAGACAGAGGGTCTACCATGTGGGTAAGAAGTACGCAGAGGAGACTTTTGAAAGCTTTTAGAGAGGAGCCTTCACAAACTTGCCACAGTCCTCCATTGTTGCAATGATTGTTGAAAGGGAGGAAACATGGAAAGTAGCTATGTCTGTATGGTTGTTATTTGTCTGGTTAATGTGCTATCTGGCAGTGAGTGTATTGTAAATTAAATTAGTAAAGTGAGTAGGCCAACACAGTACAGTGGCTCAATGCAGATAGTTGAGGATAAATAATTCAGACAGTGAAGTATTTCTGAATCATGTGAAGAGGGTAAAGTATTCTTTCCTCTCCCTCCTTCTCCTTTCAATCTCTCTTTCTGTGTGTGTGTGTGTGTGTGTGTGTGTGTGTGTGTGTGTGTGTGTGTTCTTCTGTGCTCTCTATATCACGAGAGAACCCTTTCTAAGAGACTGGCCTGTTCTCATAAAGTCAGGCCGGGTTGATTTACATGTTTTTAGTATGAGATGCAGTTTGTGCATTAGGCTCCGTTGGCAGTGAGTGTTTTCTGAGTGGTTTCAGTTGAGGTTAGCTAACAACAGAGAGCCAGACGTGGTGTTAACCTTCTTATATGGTGCTCAGAGTTTTCTGAATGAGAAAATGTGCACTAAACATGAGCCAGATATGTCGTTTAAATGCATTTAAATTGCAGCCATTGTAGGATGTCATTAGATGAATGAGATATGATATTTTACAATAGGCACAGCATCTGGATCCTCCCTATAGACTACAGATTCAGATTTTTTTTTCTTTTAAAAGAAGTGTAATTATATAACCAGAATGAATGAAAATCCCAGTTTTTACTTTTATCACTGGCAATGAATTGTATTTGTATTTTGTGTGTAACAGTTTTATTCTCAATGAATGTTGTTTCTGGCGCCAAAATCCTAACATCTGTGAATCTAAATAATTGTACATTATGGATGCTTGGATTTGTTTAATAACTTTACAACACATTATCAATAAAATAGTCTATTTTGGTAAAAAAAAATTAAAAACCTGCAGTACAGCTTATTTTAGCAGATACTGTTATTACATTTAGGGTAATCCCTTCAGAAAATACAGCCTTCGCATGATGGCAATTAGCAAAGTTGCTGACCAACATGATGTGGCCAACAGTATTATCTTATTATACCATTTCTCTTCCATAGGTACCACAAAGTTGACTTTTATGCAGTTTAAATTTTTTATTATGCAGGAAACACTAACACCCACCAGCGCATCACCCAGAAGGTGCACATTTACAGATGTGTAAACGCGTCTGGACAGGACTCATCACAGACATATTAATTTTTATTCAAGTGATTTTGTTTTTGTCAAAGTTGCGCTCATCGTAGACACTGTGTACTGAGTCTGAAGTCCGGCTTTAACACTTGAGTGGTTCTTTCTAGGACTGTCCAACCTGAGAATGGTGATTTCAAGCTCAATCTCAGGTTCGTCAGCCCATGAAACGCTAACTCACCTCAGCAGATTATGAGGAGGAATTAACAAATGCCCCTAAACCTGCCTGGACTGTGCTGGAATATATTTTGAGATTCAATAACCAACATATTGAATTACCTGCTGTTGCAATTTGTATTTTTTTTTTTTCATGTTTCCTCAATTGTATAATTTTCCGTGGCTAAAATTTGGCTAACTTTATTGTATACCTCTTTTACACTTATCAGAAATGTTCAAAATATGTAACAGGGTCACTTCTCCTCTCACAGCTGCTGTTTAAATGTTAAGAGTGCAACAGCTGCCTCAAACACAACACTGCCTATTTACCAGTAGAGGGAGCAGTGTACACACTAACCAGAGGGTAGAGGCTGTTGCTCCTTCTGAAATTACTTTGTTAATGTTTTTTTTATTTTGTCCTAAATTGCCACAAAAACCCATATAGTGATTCTATTGTAATGTCATCAACAAATGCTATTCATTCCTGTAAATTGTAGAAAATTGACTTGTTGAAGGTTGCCTCACATGCTGCTTTTAAATTGTGAACTGGCAAACACCTGCCAGAGCTAAAATGTGAAATTATTTTAAACCACGGAGACAAAAGAACTATTTTTGGGTAGTGATGTACTTACCCATGCTGAGACTGTTATTTGATCTCATTTAAGTAGAGAGCCGTTAATCAGTTCGTCTGTTCTTCTTTGACATCTGCAGAAACAATTTCTGTTAATAATCATATTGTTTCAGACTAGAAAAGATGATGCATGCATCATCACATACAATCATGTATAAGTTAAGTATATTCATACTTACTGTAAATGAGGTGTGTACGCGAATATAAAAGCAGGCTGAATAATATTATACTCCTTTTCTGACTTTATACTAACAATTTGGAAAATTTGTACTTTTTTCAATGAATTACAACTATTAAATTAATTAAACTATTATTTTGAATGTGTACACACATTACCTTTATGTTTGATTTGGTTTCAGGAAACACATTTTACTGTTCACTTCTATATTTTTATGTGTGCAACAATAATCACTACATACATCATTTCCTCACTTAGATTATACAATACAAAGTACCCACAATCCTAAAAAGCTTAAAAATAAAATCTGAGTTTTGAAACAAATCAATTGTTTGTTTGTTTTCCAGTTTGTAACACAAATGTAATTTAACTCTTACTTAATTATCTTTCATAAAACAGACCTTAGCAATAATGGTAGAAAATCAGTGACTACATGAAAATATAACACTATTTAAATTAAAGTTAAAATAAATACATTTTTGGTATTGTTTGAAAGGTATACCTTATTGTTTTTGCTGAAAATGCTCTAGAGATAATACTTTCAGGTGCATTGCTGCATTTGCAACATTGCTACTTTTGTGCGGATGTAGCGCTTCAGTTTCCTTTTATTCTCTGAAAGACTTCAAGACCTTTCTGGTCCCTCAGTTTGTAAGCCGCGAAGATTCCTTGCTTGTTACATCCCAGTTGTTGTTTTTTTTGTCTCCTTGCCTTCCTACCTGTTTACTGAAATACATTTTTTGGGTGAAAATCATTTTTATAAGGAATGCGAACAAAACTGAGACTCCCCAGGCATTCAACACGAGGAAGGACATTTCTGAAAAAAAGAAAAGTGATTTCTGGCGAGATCCGCACAGTGGCATGTGCAATATCGAAATGCAATATCTTTCTACATTCTGACCTCTCACTGAGATTAACATGTAATTCAATCTTAAAATCGCTGGTATAAAATGAAGTGCAAGATTAAATGGAAGAACCTTCACATATCCAATCAACTCTTTCCTAATTTGTTTCCGGTTCTATTTTCTATTAACTATCCCTGCAACAGTTTCCATAGAAGATAAGAAAGCACAAGTATTTCCACATTATGTTACTCCCCAAAGAGTATGTATGGCCCATATTCAAACAAAAGAAAATCATACAGTTAATGATGAAGCAAAATAGATGGAACCTCTCAATACCTCTGCCAATTTTGCCTCTGTTGTCCAACAGAGCTGCAGACACTTTATTTTTTGCCGCAAAGGCTGGATTAAAAATTTGATTCTTTAGAGAGGGTGTTATCATTGATGTGGTCTTATAAAACTAAGTGGATTTAAGCTGTTGCTGAGCTGTACGGCATGCGCTTCTGGTTTGACTGTGCGCTATAAATGTCTTTTATTGGTTATTTTGGCCTACATTGGTTTTCAGGTATTGTTTTAGCTTATAGGTCTTAACCTCAGCAACTCCCATTCGTCTGTGTTTGACTCTGAAAAGGGACTGAAGAGACAGCAGGTGCACCCTGTCACACCCCTGCCAATATTTAAAGGATAATGAAGTGTCAATCCTTTTTTCTATGCCCCCACTACCGCAAACTCACAATATCTTTAGTCTGGTTTGCAGTAATCGAATCTGGACAACGTTGTTACAATTGAACATATTCACATTGGCTTTCTTTCGCCCATGAAAGCTGATTTTACAAACACCCTTTCAGCGGAAAAGGGCCGTGTAGAAAAGGGAGAAGTGTGTGACCCCAGTGACCTTTCTTTCATCAGGGTTAAGGGTCAGATTGGGATCCAGCTCTCTGTGGAGTTATTAAACCGTTCACCAAGGCTAACATTATGTGCAACCAGGATGACCAGGGTCACATTGGTGAACACTGACTCTTATATTATATTACACACTGACTTTTATCTTATGGGTGCAGAAGAGATCAAGTTGATTTTTGTCATCTGTCATCATGTTTTACACTGTTTATTTCAAACAATAAAAGTTTGAATTACTTATTAAAGCCAGGACTATATGCGTGGTTTGTTTGTGTGCGTGTGTGTGTGCGTGTCTTTTCACACCAGTTCTCCCAGCTTTAACCTTTTGTTGGCCCTAGAGCGTTGTGTTTGTGAGTCAGCCGACCGGGGCTGAAGCATTTGAGCCACGTCGCCTGGGGTCAGTTGGCCCGGGAATGAATGAGCTGAATGAGCACGCATGTGGACTGAAAAAGCCGGATCATGGTGGCCAAGTGTGGGCCAAGGTGCCTGGCATGCGGCACAGTCTGAGGCTCAGCGGGGAAGTTCAGGTCAACTTGTGTTATGATAAGAAAAAAAAGAAAGGTTGCTTGAATTCGTGTGAACGTTTGAGGACTCAGATTTCATGACATTTCTGTCCAGTTATTGCTGCTTTAAAAAGAAAACACATTTGCTGTGAGATTTTATGATTTAAAGAGCCTTTAAAAGCCTTTGGAAAAATATGTAGGCCTAAATGTACATTTTGTAGGGAAAGGGCTAAAATATGCACAGTATGCAATATATAATACAGTGATAAATATTGATAAATAAGAAAATTGTAAATATGATAAATAATATACATATTTAATCAATTTTAATTTCATGTTAGTGTTATGTTAATATTGCATGGTAATGGAATGTTCTGTATGTGTGTGTGTGTGTGTGTGTGTGTGTACTCATCATTGCCGCATAGATATGTCACAAATAGTTGCGTGATGGTCGACATCAACTGCTTTTTATGTGAGAAACTGACCATGCATCATTTGTCTATCTTTGGTACGTGTGTGTGTGGGTGTGTGTATGTGTGTGTGTGTGTGTGTAAGAGGGTTAAAAGGTGTGGTGGGAGCTGTGAGCTGAGGTCAGTTAGTTCCAGCCCTGAGGAGTGCCCCGCCACGGCCTTGGAACAGTGTGGGGGTGGTTCACTTCCCCTTTCCCTGCCTCTGGGCTTCCTGTGAGCACTATAACCGTTAACCACACCCTCCTCCCCTGGCCTACACCCCCTCTCTCCACCACCACCACCACACACTAAGCCCTAGAAAACACAAACACGCTCATACACCAACTCTTCCCTCTTTCTCCTTTATTCCATGGCCAATCAACACACGCACACACTCACAACAATAGTCCTCTTCCCTCGCACTGTAGTAGTCACACCTCTCTTTGCTCTGATCCACTCTCTGCCCTAACAACCATCTCTCTGTTTCTCTCCGGTGCGCCGTCCCTGACCCCCTAGCTAATTATAAAGATAAGTTAACAGAATGTACGTAGGCATGTGCTTGTTTGTGCTTGAGTCAGTGTGGCTGCGCAGGTAGGTTTGCACTCATGATAGGTGCACGGCATTCCTCACAATGCCAGTTTGTCATCATATCATCATACCACGCGCATTTCATTGAAAGACATCCTAAAGATCCTTTCTCTGCTTAGCAACAGCTGAGTCACCGCAGAAATGCGGGCAGATGTAGCAACATTTACCATTATCAGATTAAATGATTTATTTTGTGTGTGTGTGTGTGTGTGTGTGTGTGTGTGTGTGTGTGTGTGTGTGTGTGTGTGAAGAATAAAACAATATAACAACAAAAACAAAAGCACCAAAATGGCCACGTCTCACTGTGCCATACATCACACCTACAATAGATATTATGCTGCAGAAGAGGAGAATTCTGAACGAGATCTTCTGTGTCAGTGTGTACACGAGTGGGCGTATATAAGCCTGTGGTCTGTGGAGGGACAGTAGAGATGTGTTGAAGAGTGTGTTGGGAGGTGTGTGTATACATACAATGTGTGTGCTCACAGTGGTAGTGGTGTATTGTGGGGGTGGTGGGGGGGTGAGGTCTTCTTCTCTAAAGGGAATGCTGTTCCCGTAGGGGAGAGGAGGAGTGGGGTAGAGAGCATGGAGTGAGTGTATGTGGGGGAGTGAGTGTGGGGGCAGCTAGGCCATCTGGACTGCGAGGAGGCTGAAGAAAGGGAATGTGTGTGTACGTGTGTGTGTGTGTGTGTGTGTGTGTGTGTGTGTGTGTGTGTGTGTGTGTGTGTGTGTGTGTGTGTGAGAGAGAGAGAGCAAGAAGGAGGAAGTAGGGATGAGAAGTGGAAAGAGGGAGGGAGAGCCGAAATTGAGGGTGTGGGAGAAAGGATGGCGGTACGTGAAGAGAAACAGAGGGAGAAATGTTGCTTGTGGTCATTCAGCTAAACATTTCTACAGTTATACTCAACATCCTGCAACGTATGTATTGATTTCACTTGATAGAGAGGCAATAAGTGTGTGAACGTGCATGTTAGCATAGCACTCAGTCAATATTCACATATGAGGAATCCTCTGCTGAAGAATATTCTGTAGCCTATAGCGTTAGCTTACCAAACTCGTTCAACAACTTTCACTCTGCTCGCTGTCGAATGAAGCACATGTACTACATTATGTCCTCACACTCAGTAAAATCTGAGCATAACTGATGTGATTCATTATTTATAGGCCCAGACAGGAGAGTCTTGCGCTGTATACTTGCCTGGAGGTGTTAGAACATGACTGTGTTGTTTAATTTTTTGTTTTTAAATTTTATTTATGTTCTGACAGAACTGTATTGCACATGGAATAATGTTTGGACGTAATGAGGATTTTTTTGATGATGATGTAAAGTTATTTATGTGTATTATGCAATCTAAGTCAATAAACAAACTAATTAACGACCGGGTGAATTATTTTCACACAGACTTTTATTTTAAGCAGTCTGTACAATACGTGAGGACAGTTATCTTCACTTATTAAAGAGAAGATGGCTCTACACTAAGCTCCATTTTTTTTTATCAATGTTTTAACCATACTTGCTTAAGGCAAGTTCAACACAAGATACTATCTATCTATCTATCTATCCTGGTTGTAATGCCTTCTAATTTTCTAGTCACTCATTACATATGGTTGCATTGTGGGATCATTTCAATCTCTCTAGACAATCAGATAAGACAGTAAAACCTCAGACACTTTGTGTTCTTTACAGTCAATGGTGAAGATTTCTTGTCAAAAGGAGTTTGGTGCTCCTAATGGAAAACAGCGCCCACTGTAATGCAATCCAGCCAAATGTGCGATGGGCACAAGATGTTGAATGACAGCTATCAGAATGGTTTGTGTAAACACATAAACAGGTGCGTGAGACAGATGTGAGTTAGTATCAAGGTGAATTCAGTTTGACAGTTTACGGTGATATACCACATGCTCTCATGTTTGATTGTGAAGAGAAGAGAAAAGGGCCTCCTCACTGTCCTTGGATGCCCCACCCCCCCACACGCATCAATATCACCTCCTTCCTTTCCAAACCTCCCCCAAGACCTTCCCGCCTCCCCTGCCCTGCCCTGAGCTCCTCGAGCCCTCCTGGCTAAGGGGTCAGCAGGGGTCGGCAGCTTGTGACTCCCTCGTTCATGCTCTTTTCTCTCTCTCCTGACCCAGCGCTTGATCTATCACAGCTCTGTCCATCTTTCTCTCCATCTCTCTGTCCTCCTTGCAAACGCCCATCCTTTGGTCTCATTATTTGACCCGCTTTTCCTCTCTCTGTCTCTCTCTCCATCTCCCTCTACTTTCAGTTTCTCTGCTCCTTCGCTGGCTCAAGCTGTTCTTGGATGGCGTATTGATTGGGGTTTCTATTCACCTTCACTCACATCCTCTCTCTCTTTCTCTCTCTCTCTCTGTTTCTTTTGTTCCCCAGGGTACTGTAATGCTCAAACCTCTTTGATCTGTGTGTTTGTGTCTGTCTATCTACTGCTTTCCTAAATGTCTCCATTTACTGTAAGCTCTACCACCACGCTGCGCTCAATTTCTATCTCTCTCTCCAGCACACACACACGCACACACACACGCACAGTCAGGTTGATGTTTGAAAGAAATCAGTCGGCCTCAGATGTATAAAAAAATAGGACTGTAGTCTAACTTACAGCTCACATTTAACAAATTTGTCTGCTCTGTTTTTTCATTACAGTGTGTCTGTGTGTGTGTGTGTGTGTGTGTGTGCGTGCGTGCGTGCGTGTGTGTACATGACAGAAGCCCACATGATTCTCTGCATGTCAACCTTAAGTCGTATTTGGGGCTTGTTTTCCAAAAGCCCATCATATTAAATCATCATTTTGAAGAAGGACCACACAGCTAAAAAACTGTGAGTACTTTAGGGGATTTACATACAAGTGGGTGTGTACACATGTATTGGCAAACACAGCCAAGGGGAGGGGCTGTACTTTACCCACACATAGCTGAAGGGAGAGGAGGTAAGGTACATGGGAGAAAAAAAATTAGAAACCAAATTAGAGGAACTGGTCAGGCGAGGAGGAGAGGCAGGGTGGGGAGGGTTGAAGGAAAGGAGGGCTAGGACAAACAGAGCCAGTGACCTGAGGAGGGAGTATCTGAGAACCTACCCAGCATGCATCAACAAGGAGGCTGCTGAGGGGACAGAAATGCGAGTTAAAACAGCGAGAGCAGCTCACAGAGAAAAAGCACAGGCACACAATGTCGAACATGTGTGTTTGGTGTGAGTCGTCTTTGTGCAGTTGTCACCTTCTGACCCTTCCCTTGTATGTGAGTGTCTATTCTTACATGGCAGCCCTAAATGATCCCAACAAAAGCCTTTCTTGTGTCCACCCTTATCACTCCCTGCCCCCATGCTGAACCCCCCACCCCCAACATGCGTCATCACCCCCTCACACTTCAGTGAGACAAACACAGGCCTGAGCACACAAACGCCTGACAGCAAGATAGGATTTTTTTTTTAACTCAACACAACACACCCCGACTCCCCATCTCCCCTCGCAATGAAACCATCTCCTGACTGGTGCGCCCCACGCCTTCCCATGCTCGCTTCTCCTCCTCAAACAGTGTACAAATCTGGGAAATGTTTTAACTCAGAGAGAAGAGTCAGCAGGGTGGGGCTGGAGGAAAAACACTTATCATATTATCGCCCTGATGACTCTGCCTCTTCCGGTTTGTCTTTGCAGAATCGTCACACTCAGATACATGATAGACACTCAAACTGCACCAGCATGATGAGTGATGAATATCCCCCACATAAAAAAAAACATCCTTGGTGTAAAGACAGTCAAACTGGGATGCTTACACATTAGAACCTCCTACAACCGTGACCTCCGCCCCCATCCTCATCTAACTCTCTCCCATTCTCCCTCTCTCATCCTTTCTGCAGCTCCTTCTCCCTTTCTGTCTCCCTGTCTTATATTGCCTCATCTCTTTTTCTTGTTGGTGTAAGTAAGCAGCTTAAACACCTACAGGGTGTGACATTGGGGCCCCACGCGCCTCCGAATGCAGTCAGTGCGGGCGGGAGTAAGGCAGCACTGAAAAGGAGAGCGTTTCATCCGTCTATTCTCTCCACCCCGCTCCGCCTGGCATCGACGGAGCAAGTGTGGTTAAGGCAAAGCCAAGGCTGTCCCCTCACATTAGCCGGGGCTGAGCCAGACAAGCCGTCATCCCCCCCGCAAGACTGTCCTCCACTGCTCATCTCAACAACCCCCCCCCCCCCCACACACACACACACACACACGCACGCATACTCTCTCTCTCTCCCTCGCTTTCTCATCCTCTCCTCCACTCAGCTCAGCTCTGCCATGGGCACCGGTCCCCAATCTCCAAGGTGATTATGACAAAAACGAACGACCCCCAAGAGACGGGGCCAGCAGAGATAAGACAGAAAGAAGAGGATGGCAGAGGGAGAGAACGAGGAGGAGGAGGAGAAGGAGGAGGAGGAGGAAGGGATTGGAGATGGATGATGTAACAGGGAATTTTGGCTGTGCATTATGATTTGGATTTAGAGTTTTTCAGAACCAACAGTTTATATCAGCCCATATCTATCTATATCTCTATCTCACCATCATTTTCAAATTATGTTTCGCAAAAAGAAAGAAGCCAGTGATAGTAGGTAGGTAGCAGCGGTGGAAAGTAACTAAATATATTACAGTAATTCATGCAATGTACTTAAGTACGGTTTTCCTTTAGATTTACATTTAAAAAGGGAGAGATGGTCTATTCCCTATAAAGAGTGCATATTCCTATATACTTTAAGTGCACTTCGTTGCTTATACTTCTGTAGTTTTACTTAAGTACATTTTTGAACGCAGGACTAAGTATTTTTCTTCTGTGGTATTGCTACTTTTACTTAAACGTGCAGTAAATCATTATTTTGGGGGTCAATTTGGGTGCAGCGGAATTCTTTTAAGAATACTTTAGATTAGCAATGGCTGCTTTTTTGATCATTCAACAGTTATGGAGCAACATTATCAATAATTTGGAGTCATGTTTCTGCCCAACTTCTGAATGTAAGTGCAATACTCACCCTCTTTAAGTCTTTCAGCTCTGTTTTTGGTCTCTACCAACTCCTGAGGGAAATATCTACAAGCAAGGGTGTGACATTGGTGTGCACTCTTGCATGAGTTATTGTAATATATTTAGTTACTTTCCACCACTGCTACCTACCTACCATCACTGGCTTCTTTCTTTCCGCGAAATATAATTTGATAATGATGGTGAGATACAGATATAGATAGAGATATAGATTTTCACATTGCCATTTGATCCTTTGTATTATAGATAGATAGATAGATAGATAGATAGATAGATAGATAGACCTTCCATAAGGGTCAACGATAATTTGTTGTGGTGTGGAATGGGGTCATGACCCCACACGGTCAGAGGGGTCAAATCAAACAGCGGCTCAAAGCCCAAGCAGGCCATTAAAGAGCCTGATGGGGGGAGCTGAACAGGGAATGATGTTAACCCCTTCCCCTGCCTCCCTGCAAAATGAGAGGAAGCAATGAGAAAGGAAATGTAGTGGAGGAGAAGAGATGAGAGGTCATATTATTGTAGCATAGCAACCCAGGTTTTAGTGTGGGTTGAGGCAAGCAATAATATATATAATATTGCTGAGAGGTTAGACAGCTTAGAAGAACCTTTCAAGATGGATGTGGAAAGAGAGGTGCACTTTCTGCGCAGAAGAGGGGGAGGGAAGGTAGGAGAGGGGGTGGGGGTGAACAGAGTCGGCAGGAAAAAAATAGCCCAATCCTCCTATCTCCATCCACTGCCCCCTTCTCCTCTTTCTCTCTCTCTCCCTCTTTATTAGTCTCTCTCTCTCTCTCTCTCTCTTTCTTTCCCTCCCTCCGCTCTGTGCATCATTAAAACAAGCAGAGTAGTGTTCAGAGCGTGGGGCTGCACTGAGACGTTGACCTCCACAATAAGAAGATGTTCTTGCTTCGGGGAAGAGAAGGTTGTTTTGTACTCCCTCCCTCTCTCTCTCTCTCTCTCTCTCTTTCTTTCTCTCTCTCTCCTACTACTTCCAATTGAGTAAATGAGATTTGGAGGGGGGCAGGATAGTGGTGGAAGGGATCAAGAGGGTAGACATGCAGAAAGGGAGACAGAGATAGTGAGATGCAGAGTGAGTGAGCGAGCGAGCGAGGGCAGTTTAATGTAGGATTCATAACACAGAAAGCTAAGATATGATAAACAGGGAATGATCTGAATTCCCCTAAAGTAAAGTGGCTAGGAGGGTTAGAGTGAGGCAGACGGGCTGAAACCTCAGAAATCCAGGGCATGAAATACCTGAATATGAGTCTGCCTATTTTTCATTTGGGAGCAAGATTGTTCCTGCCCTGAAGTGGGGAAAATACATGTTTACGTGTTTTGTCCACACATGCAGTAGGACACAGAGAGGTCAGCCAGAAGTTGTCCTTATCAAACAACACCACGACTTGAGGGATGATGAGCATGCTATCTGCATCCTCGACCAGAGGCATCTCTCCATCATATACATACAACAGACACAAAAGGCCTGCGGCAGTAGGGAGGACAGGAAGTCCTATGGGTGACACAAGGACAGGCGGTGGTGTGAACAGCACCCCCCCCCCAACCCCTCCGCATGTTGCTTTCACACAGGAACAAAATGTGTGGGCAGCGAGCACAAACACATTCTCTGTATCCTCCAGATGATTATACATCCTTTAAATCCAATAACCTTGATTCATTCTGCTTCTCTTGGTGTCATTCTTCATTGGAATTCATTCATTTACACTTTCTTTGAAAAATCCGCTCATTCTTTGGCTTCCTTTCCTCCTTTATTAATGCCATCCTTCCCTCCTTTCCTCTTGCCCCTCAATCCTTTCCATCCTCTCTTCCTTCCTACCATCAGTGCACTTGGTTCCCATACTCCTAATTTGCTCTTTCTCTCTGAGGGAGGACTCTTTATAAAAGCCTTGTCGTTTCCCAATACTGATTTGAGTATCACTAAGCTGCACCTTCACACATATTGTTGTCTCACACCTTGTGCCAAATATTCCTTTGTAAAGCCTTCCCCCATCCCCTGCCTGTACCTGGTAGAGATAGCGTTCTTTCTGCTGCAGGCTCTGCTTTCTATACAAGCAGGACTAGGATGGCACAAGCATCACACAGCTGTTCCCCTTGGTAAATTGATAGTGAAGGGTAGTGGATGGGGCTTTGAAAGCGCCTTGTGCTATTTTTATGACAGTTGTAGATTTTTTTTTGCTGTTTAATTCGATTTGACCACTTCTGCCGCTGCGTTCCTCAGCAGGGGGGCTTGACTTCAAAAAGTTTTCCTAAAGTGCGTTTACGTACGCCATTCCTTTGCTGCTATTCAAACACAATCTTTCACGAACTGACCTGGTCTCACTCCCTCCGCTGAGCAAAGAAGTTTCTCTTCTGTTTTTTATGCATTCTCACTGGCCTCAGTGGCACACTTTAAAGTGAAAACAACATGCTTACTTTCATTTTTTAAGCCAACAGCAGAACACAGAAGAAGAGTGACTGTCCCTTTGGGGAAGCAGCAATTCAGATACTCTGACACCCCCTTCACTGACCCCCTTTCCTCAATGCAAACACACAAGTCTGCAACACACCCCTCACCTTGTGTTTCAAGGACTCTTTGTGCACATAAGTACTACACACACAGAGGCACAAAACCATCGTCGTACAGAATTCTCACCACTAGTCTCACTCCTGAGTGGATTGCTGTGATGAGTGTTCCTAGGACTCAATACATGTGTAAGTGGCCTAATGATGCCTAAACCCATCCATGAGCAGACAGAGAGAAAGAGAGGGAGAGACAGGGGTGGGGGGCTGAGGAGGTGGTGTAGGGGGAGGCCGGGGTCATGCTTGTCATGTCAGGCGGATTGTAAGGCCACGTTGGCATGAGGGAGTACGGCTTTTGAGTAAAGCAGCTTGTTTCAGTCAAGGATTCTGTTTGCAGACCCTACAGAGAGAGAGAGAGAGAGAGAGAGAGAGAGAGAGAGAGAGAGAGAGAGAGCTGGGCATTACAGTTCTACAGCCTTAATCCACATGGCCTGACATTCTCCATTATCCAGCCCCCGGCAGCCAACTACCCAGACTGACGGAGGCACAGCTCTACCCCCTGCTGTGTCATGCCACACATCACTCTCTCCACAGACAACAATTACACACACACACACACTACATGTTTTGCTGTGCCACCCGCTCTCTTCCCCATAAACTTTTCCCACTTCCTCAAACTATACTCTTATTTCCTAAGAAACAAGCCCCTCCACAGTTCCTTATTACTACAGACAATTACACACAAGGGTGGACTATGAACTGACAGTGACACACACACATTCATTCTCACTGACAACAACAATGTAAATTGGTTCAAATAGGCTACTAAGAGAAATTTTTTAAACACTTATACTTTACCTGAATATATCTGTTTTACGCTACTGTATACTTTTTCTCCACTACATTGTAGAGGACAAAATGATACTTTTTTCTGTTACTATATTTACAAGTTACTATTTAGATTACGATTTTAAATAAAAAAACATGTGATAAACTGATATAATACAATACAGAGTCAAAGATTAAACCAGTAGCTCCCAATCGTTTTGGCTACAAATAAAACAGTGTCTAGTTGAGCCCCCTTGTCACATTTAAGATGTTTGTAAGTTGTAAGCAGTTCCCTGCTAAAAAGTTCCCTGCTAAACTTCTCAGACAGTTTCAACCTGTTCCCAAACAGGTATGTAATATTTTACAAAAAAAAGATTACAAACATCTATACAAGTTTGTGGCATAACCTCTTTTTTGCTTTCCAACCCTATTAATCATCTCATGACCCTTCAGATTTATCTTGTGACACTTTGTAGGGGACTGACCCCCGGACTAAACTACCTAACCTATGTGAAGTTTTTGAAACTAGAAACTAAACTCCAAGTACAATGAAATGCTGCTTAATTAATTGATGCATCCACATTAACAATGTAATATGTAATCATATATCAGTCACGGTGGGGTGGGGGGGGGCAAATGAGTAATAATAATAATAATAATAATCCTTATTTGTAGAGCACTTTTCAAAAACAAGTTACAAAGTGCTTTAACAAGTGTAAAGAATAATACAAAAAAAGATAAGAGCATGAAAATTTAATATAAAATTAGTAAAATACAATAAAATAAAAGGGATAAAATAAAGTCAAATAAGATCGGGAAAAGCTCTCCTATAAAAGTATGTTTTAAGAAGGGACTTAAAAGAGTTCACTGACTCAGCCGACCTGATTTCCTCGGGCAGGCTGTTCCAGAGCCTCGGGGCCCTGACAGCAAACGCTTTGTCCCCTTTAGTTTTCAGTCGAGACTCTGGAACAGACAACAGACCTCTGCCCGAGGATCTCAAGGTACGTGCTGGTGCGTATGGGACTAAAAGGTCAGAAATATAACAAGGCGAGAGGCCATGAAGAGCTTTAAAAGTGATCAATAGAATTTTAAAGTCAATTCTAAAACATACTGGGAGCCAGTGTAATGAAGCTAAAATAGGAGTAATGTGGTCATATTTCTTTGTTCTGGTTAAAAGCCTGGCAGCTGAGTTCTGGACAGTCTGGAGTCGATCAATAGATTTTTGGGTTAAACAGGTGAAAAGGCTGTTGCAATAATCCAGGCGTGATGAGATGAAGGCGTGTAAAATGGTCTCGGTGTCCTTAAAAGTTAACATAGATCGAATTTTAGCTATATTTCTAAGTTGATAAAAACATGATTGAACAAGCTTTGTGGTGTCCTGCTCGAAATTTAAATTACTATCAAACCAAACACCAAGGTTCTTTGCCACAGGCTTAATGTGATTTACTAGGGAACCAGCAGATGGCAGTATTTGATTTGCCATCTGCTGAGACCCGATGACCAGGACTTCTGTTTTGTCTGAGTTCAGCTGGAGGAAATTATTTGACATCCATTTTTTAACTTCACAAAGGCAGTCGCTAAGTGAACTCAGCATTCCAGGGTCTGTGGATCTGACGGGCAAGTATATTTGTGTGTCATCAGCATAAATATGAAAAGAAATGCCATGTTTATGGATAATATGTCCAAGGGGAAGCAGATACAAGGAAAACAAAATGGGTCCTAAGACCGACCCCTGAGGCACACCATATTTAACTGGACAGAATGAAGAGACATAGTTGTTTACAGACACGCAAAACTTCCTATTTGACAGGTAGGATGAAACCATTCTAGGGCAGTACCAGAGATCCCCACCCAGTGCCTCAGTCTGTCTAACATGATGTTGTGATCAATGGTGTCAAAAGCAGCGCTAAGGTCCAGGAGTACCAGGACTGAGCACATACCTTCATCAGCAGACATTACCAGCTGATCCACAGTCTTAAACCGAAACCTGGGGTTGTGTTTATGTGTAGTAATGAGTTCAAAAAATAGTGTGTTCTCGCATCCTTAACCATTTTATTGTAGTTAATTAATAAATCCTTCAGACTGAGGTAATGGACTTGGAGACTGGATTTTTTCCATCTGCGCTCTGCTTTCCTGCATTCCCTTTTGAGGCTGCGAATGCTGTCATTTATCCAGGGTTGCTTACTAGCTTTAGACGTAGGCCTAACCTTTAGAGGAGCAGTAATATTTAGTGACGACAAGCAGATATGATTGAAGTGATCGACCAGATTGTTGGTGTTGGAATCAGACAGGTGTTGGCTTTGGCTCTGAAAGAATGCGCAAAACTTTGAAACACTTTGTTCATTAAAGATGCGACAACACACGGAGCTTGGTGAGGCGGCATGAGTAACAGACGAATCGCAGCTAAAAACAATACATCTGTGGTCAGATATGGTCATGTCCACTAATTCCACAGAGAAAATGCTGACACACAGGGTAAAAACCAAGTCCAGTGTATGACCACGGTTATGTGTTTGCCCTTTGACATGTTGTTTGAAGTTAAAAGAAGTGGCCATATTTAAAAAGTCAGTTGCATTAACATTGTTGGGGTCATCAACATGAATATTAAAATCGCCACAAAGAACAATTCTGTCATAATTTAAAACCAGAGTAGATAAAAATTCAGGAAGTTCTGATAAAAATCCTCCAGGCGGTTTTGGGGGGCGATAAATTATAACAAATATGATAGGTTGCAGCTCTCCAACTTTAAGAGTGAGAACTTCAAAGGAGTTAAATTCATCACAGCGTACTTGATGACATTTAAAATTTTTCCTATACACGCTCACTATACAATGCATATTTTTTCTTTTGATTCTTTAATATTGTGCTGATAATACTTTCAGTTTTGTGTAGGCTAATAAGAAAAATCCATCACATGTGAAAGGGAGAGGTCAGGCTTTAGTGGAATTACCCCAGATTTTTTGCCAAAAGTTGGCCTGCATACCACACATCACAGGGCTATCAAAGGTGTTTTCCAGCCAAACAGTGTCAAACTGTAAATGTCAGTCTTCCTTTTTTTTATGTGACTGACCAGTGTTTTCCTGTTGTTGCCACAAGAGGGGGTAAGTTACAGTAAGCCTCTTGTCCTTACTGAGCCCTATGGCAACAGACGCACAAGCCAGAAACCCCATGAAACACAGGACTCATGACAACCCCCTGCTTACATCATGACACAGAAATATCTTAATTATTAGTATGTGTATTATTGTTATTCTTCTTATTTTATCACATGACAGAATGTGCCTGAGTGTTTCTGATAAGAGAACTCGTCCTAGATCAGATGGATACGCGCGGTGTGTATGTGCGTTCACGTTGTCTCATTTCCTGACTCTGCCCAGAGAGAGAGAGAGAGAGAGAGAGACAGAGCGAGAGAGAGTGAGTGAGAGGAGATACGGGGACACGGAGAGAGAGAGTAAGGGGGAGAGTGAGATAGAGAGAGACGGGGAGAGAGACATAGACATGCACTGAGGAGGAGGAGGGGGAGGCTCCTGATAGCAAGACACGGAAAAGCAGGGGAGGGAAAAGAGAAAGAAATAAGGGGCTGGTGGAGGAAGAAGAGCGGGGAGTGGGAGAAAAACAGGGGGAATAACACTTAAAGAAAAGCATACAGACGAGAGGAAGGACAGTACCTAGTGCTTTGGACATCCCCTCCTTTCTTCTCTCAGACTGTCACACCAGATTGTACTCCGAAGGACCGACACCGCGTCCACCCCAGACCCCATGGGGTAACAGGTATGTCTGACTTCCTTATATTAGTAGTAGCCTCCTTTATTTACCCCAATCAGCATTCAGCCCTGCTCCCTTGCTCACGGGTTTTGAGATTTCATTCAGACGCGGCGGATATCGCAGGATTTCCATGCCTTTAATATCATGTCAACAATTAGTTTTCTGCCTCACGGAGCCATCGCGTCTAGAGCTGATAGTTGGTGGGCGCGCAGGTTGGAGACATGACACAATGCAACTCTTCGCAATCGTGGCACTATAATAGTTGACCATCGGAGAAGCTGCTGTATGAAGGCCTGTCTGTTTTTCTTTTCCGCTGTTCCAGTCCATTGGCATCATGTTAGCCACAGCATGAGTGTATTTTGACAGCTAAATGCCCGACCGAGTGAGCAGGCGACGGTCTGAAAGTACGCCTACCTGTTCCATACGTGACAGCCAGCTGTCTATTGCGCGAGTTGATATTTTGAGAAGCTGTCATCCGTTCACGGGATTCGTACATTTCACACACTATGAAGCTGATTAGGGAATAGACACAGTTGTCTTACAGTGGGTGGAAAACGCGATTGATATCTACTTTCTAATGTGCCTGGGCATGTGTTTTAAAATATGCAGCGAAACTGGTCTAAAATGAAATATATAATTTGATATTTAGTGGACTAAATGAATATTTGTAAATCTACTTGTAACGGTAGTCTGTGTTGTTAACAGCGCGCAGGAAGAAAATCCATTTCCAGTTTGCAGAATATTATTTTGAATGAATGGCATGCACCTGCACACATTTATTTTCAGTGTACTTTTAGAAATATCTCTCAACATACGCTCAAGTAGTATATTATGTGACACTTAGATGCAGACACATTAAGCCATACTCTGTTGGGTTTCATCGCAGCTGATCGAGTTTGATGAAATCCTGGCGAAATTTGCAAAGTTTTGAGCAGCGTGACAGCCCATTGCCACATCGGCTGGGTGGTGGGGGGATTGTCATGCACAGATATCGTGACACATAAAATACGGGTGACGCTCAGTGCAGCCGTCTGGAGGGGATTCAAAATTAAAGTGCTCAGAGACTGGAAGACAAGGGCTTAAACCCTCCTCCTTCTCCCCTCGATTAACCTCCAAAAGGGGGATTTCTCCAGCTGGAAATTTCTGCTGCGTCAACACCACCCAACCCTAGAGTGCCAGACAAGACAGGGGGGGATTTTGTTTGCAGATGCTGCTCTGGGGTATTTTTTTTAAATTGTTGAGCTGCCGCTGATCCTCATGATCCGCAGTGAGAGTTAAAAAAGTGTGGCGTCAAGTGCTTGTCTGTTTATTGGCGACTGAAGCTGAAAGCGTCTCTCCCTCGCCGCTTCTCTGTCTGACTCCCGTGCTGCGTGTTTGTGTGTGCGTGTGTGTGTGTCTGCTGTCTGTGTCTGCCCTCAAACCGGTCAGTTCCGTCTTCCTCCATTTTCTACCATGCTTACCTTGTGAAAGGGGAACAACCCCACTCCATTCACGTAGGCAGCGCTGCGCACCTCCAGTGCAGCCTGCAGCCAGGTGTGTTTTCATCAGATGATCTGTAAAAGTACCCGTGCCACTCTTGATTTAATGATTCTCTCTGCATTTGGGGGGGTTTCCAAACTTTTTTTTTTTTTTTTTTTTTTTACAATGCCAGACAAACTTAAACTAACGATTTTCAATGATTACACTTTGATATATGATGTAAACCCTTGTTGTTGAGGAGATGATCGTAAATGTACTGTGGAAGCCACCAGCTGAGAAGACATTCAGCCATTTCTGTACTAACTTTAAACAAATTAAACCACTACACATTTTGCAGGAGATCCCCCAACCCTCCTATATCAGAATGATGTTTTTTTTTTGTAGTTTTTTGTTTGCATAGTTTGAGAAACTTTGCAGTCTACCAGCAAGCCACTTTTAGATTAGATTAGAGAGCTTGATTGATTCCTTCCAGCTTATGGCTGTAAAAGCCAGTTAGATCTAAGCATTTCCCTCTGTTTGACAATGGCTAACTGGATCTCTGGGATTAAGAGACCATCTACTGATTTTTTTCCAAATGGTCTTAGGCCTCACTGGATTTATCTGGTTGTTTTGTCCTTCCTACTACAGAGTTAAGGGTCGGTGCTTGTCATGTTAAACCCTCCAAAGTCTTTTATTCAGTGATTCAATTACTATAGGCTTGTGTGTGTGTGTGTGTGTGTTTGCATGTATGTCCGACTGCACATTCGGTCCAGAATACAGCTTTTCTCCGCTTTCAGTGATGACAATCCCCAACTATCATGGCATGAAAACTTGCCAGCCACACCATGGCACCTTGGTGTGGGCCATCTCCCAGGATGCTTTGTGTCTGTGGGTTTCACCCCCCTCCTCGCTGAGGTTGCTTCCCTGAGGCGAGGCTGTGTAGTATTACCATTTCAAGAGCAGTGGACATCAGTGTGTGTGTGTGTGTGTGTGTGTGTGTGTGTGTGTCTGCACCTTCTCCATCTGTGTGTTCCGCGTGGAAAATATAATACAGACCAAGACAACAGCTACAAGGATGAGTGGAGGAGGAGTGTAGGCGAGCTCGGCCGAAAGATGGAAAAATTATTAGCTGCTTGTGGGATTGCAAAGGAGGATTTGAAGCACTTTTCCACTTGTGTTATCTCTCATGAATGGACCTTTTAGAATTGATTAAACAAGATAAGTGAGTAAGATTTGCCTTATTTTTTTTTTTTTCTTGGTTAAAGCCAGTGTTTTTTCGTTTGGTGTTTGTTGTTTGTTGAAGGTGGTGGAGGTTGTTACAGTGAATATGAGACGGATGGGCTTTGTTTGGGGTGGTAGTCAGGTTTGAAGCTCGTGACACTTCGCTGTGTGCATAAGCCTGCTGGTATGTAGGTGGTTCTCGGTGCTGCCATGCAGGTTGTGGGCTGAACTGTGTGGTAGCAGGTTAGTCTGCTTCAGCTATACGCAAACCCCGGGGATGTAGTGTACTACCCCCTCACAAGAGTGTGTGTGTTTATGTAGATGACTTGACAATAAGCAGTACAGTAAGTTGCTGAAATGCTTCATAAAGACACATTTGTTCCTTGTTAGCAACCTTGTACTCCATTCATCTCTCTGTCTCTAGTTCTCTCTGCCAGTTTTCTCCTCCCGATCCCCCCTCGGAGCTCACTTGTTAATGGGAACACCTGTTTGGCTAACACACTGCAAAATGAACAGTTTACACTCGCATGTACACATCTTACATGACACGTCTCTCTGGAGTTATCTGACAACTCTGTCTTCTTTCTGTCGCGCCGTGTATATTATCATTCTCACGTCTGATTTTCATGTCAAGACAGTTTGGCATGCATTAACCCCTTAATCCAAACCAGCTCCATCCCCCATCCCCTAATAACTCCCATGGCTTTATAGCTTAACTGCTTCTATAGCTCATTGTGCAGTGCTGAATACAGGTGTTCCTAATCCCCATGGGGTTACATGGATGCTGTGGGGGATGTGTGTGTGTATAACAGCTGCCTTCCCTATCCATCTATCTGACATGCTCATCCTCCCCCCCAGCAGAGAGAACAGGTGAGTTTAAGCCATCGCCACCCTGAACCACACACTCAAACAGAAATGCTCTCCACCACCCCGCATGTCTTTTCACATAGGTGTTAATATTTCATAGCTGAGTATGTGTGTGCGCACATATGCAAGAGAGGATGTCAATGAAAGCAATAAGCTCTCTTGTTCTTTTCTTTTGTCCCTGAATTTTAAAGTGGAAGGTAATTTGCAGCTTTTGCTCTAATTTTCATAATCTGGAGAGTAAAAATTGAAAGTCCATAAGCAACAATTATAATTTGATTGTTGCTAAAAATAAATGCAAGAGGGGTTTGCGCAGTGGAAATGGCAAGATGTCAGAAATTTATTCTTAGGAGTTGTTGATATTGCAAAACACCTTTTGGATTGCACATTCCTGAGAAAACAGATGAGGGATTTCGGTTTGTGTGTTTCATCAGGGTGTGTTTTTCCTTTTATTTAGGAATGCGGAGCGGATTGGCTCTTTCCAACTAGAGCCTCATGATCGCAAAATGCTTCTCAGCATCATGAGTTATTTTCTGGAATTTTTTACATTTATCATGTGCATCAAATCTAATCAGCCCTTCTCCTATTTCTGTTCCTCCTTAATGCACACCTAATTGTTGGTTTTATATGCTGTGTGTTTTCAGTTGTTCGGATGCTGTCAAAACAAATATTGCAACAAGTGGAGTGATGATGGTGGCAGTTTTGCCCGTCAGGTATTGCAAGCAAGATAGATAACATGAACATATTATCCTTTCATTTAGGTTTCTTTCTGGTGTTAATGAAAGAACAAAGGAAGAGATAGAAAGCAACAATGTCCTTTATATATTCAAAGCTTTACATTTTCAATCAACTGTTTTTAAAACTGTGAAGCACCTTAAGTTTTATGATATTCTGGCTCGAACCTTTACATTTCAGCAGGAATTATGAAAGAAATAATATTCTTAAAGTTAAAAATCTTTTCTTTCCTCCCTGTTTCTGTCCACCTGATTAGTGTTAGTCCAATAGTCACTCTCTTCTAGCTTTGAAACTTTGAAAGATCACATTGATTTGCGTGACAATGATTCACACATCACGTCATACAGCATGTTTTAAAACATCAACCACTGATATCGCTACTCCCTGGTAATGAGCTGACATGGGACTGGTTATTGCTTTTATTTATTTATTTTTTACCAGAAGCTCTTTGTCTTCCCAAACACACTTTCTCACTTCTAAATGAATCTCTTATTTCTAAATATTTTATAAATAGTTTTGTTTGCCCTTGAATGGTTCCAGTTGTCACTTTATTTGGCCCAGAGTTGTAGATATTCAGGTGGGGCATCCTTAATGCAGTAATAATTACCTATGGGCAAAGAACTGTCTACACAAACAAACACGCTCAGTCAAAGTACTCTATTGACAAGGTAGTTGACATCCTCAGCTCTCCACTTTGCAGAAAGATCACCATCTTTTTAGACAAATGTATATAAGCTATTAAGAACTTGAAGGTTTGGGCTTGGAAAAACCTCTTTGTTTGCAGACTGCTGAAAGCCTTGTATAAGTATAAGTGATTGTTAGTTGTTATTCAGTGAAAGAGTTTGTCTTTTATACACGCAGTGTGAGCATTTGATGAGAAATTGAGCGGCTTTGAGCAAATACATCTTTAGAAACAGTCAACTAGCCTCGGGCTGTGGCTGGTGAGAGATTTCCATATCAAAGCTCAGGTGAGAAAGGGAGACAGGGAAAGGCAGAGAGAGGAAGGAAAAGAGGGAATGTGAAGGAGAGAGAATGGGGAGAAGGGGGGAGGGAGGAGGGGGCGTGATGAAACAGACATCCACTCCAAAAGAGTTCTAGCCCTTGTTATTCTGTCTCTTTTTTTCGTGCAGCACAGTTTAGTCTGTGTGTGTCAGTGCTGTCTGTCTCAATCTAAACTCCTGCGTTAAAAAAAACACACAGAGGGAAGGTTGTAAAGACTCAAATACAAACCAACACCTTTCTCTACTCAATACCACACAAACACTGTCTCTACAACCTTGTGTTGACTGGTGCTGACCGCCGAAACAGCGTGTGGAGCAGAAAATGGTTTTCTCCCACCAATACCGTGCAACATCTGACCTGTGAGCTTCTGCCAGTATTTGGATCCCTGTTTAATATTATTACTGAAGTATAAAACCATATTTTTCCCTGGAAATATTTCTCTTCTTTAGCTATAAGTATCAGACCTGACCCCATGGAATTGATGGCGACACTCTAATTAATGGATTGAGTTGGAGATGGAGTTTTCGTTTGGCGCTTTCAAAGACGTGCGTGTGCCTCTGTATGGGTGTGTGTGTGTGTGTGTGTGTGTGTGTTTCTGATGAACATTATCCTGCTTTGTAGAGTTTTGTAATCCAGCCATGGACTCTGGGTAGAGTGCTAAAGTGCTGCTAACAAGGCCTGTTTAACATTCTCTCCCCTGCTCAACATACAATTATTCCACTTCGCTGCCATTAACATGTACAGTAGGACTGGGCTTTTAATTGGCCTGATATGACTAATGCCAGATCAACTTGGATTTGCTAATTAGTTTTTGCTTTAAAAGTGCCATCAGGACATGAAATATTCATTGATGTGAGGTGGAGCGAGGACTGTGGGTGGTATTAGTGGGATATTAGTGGTATAGGCAGGCTGTTCGAATGAGCTGGGAGAAGAGATTGAACCTACATTGGCCTGTTGTGGTCGGTTATTCATACTTTGGGTGAGGTGTTAGTTTTTCGTCATAATTTTAGACACCCACACACAAACACAAAGAGACGCATGCACATTCATCCCGCGCATAAATACACCACCTCCATTCTCAGCATCACAAGGCCACCTCTTCTTCTCCAGCCCCCACCTCCCCTCTCTCTTTCTCTCTGCCTCTCCTGCTCTCAACTCTCCCTATGCCCTCCACCCCCTTCCCATTATTTCATCTGTTCTTTTTTTTTTCTTGCCTCCTTTTCTCTCCACACCTTTCCCCGTTCCTTCACCCCCGTGCCCTCTGCTCCATCTGAGCTGCATCTACCTTTTTCGCTTTTTTTTTTTCCAGGTCTCCTCCTCTCCCTCCTTTTCCTCCTCCTCCACCTTCTTCTTTTCTTTTTCCCTCCCACTCCTTAATCTTCCACCTCTCCTCCTCCACCACCCCCTCCTCTGCTGTAAGTGGGCCAGGTGCCTCCTGTGGCCTCCCCTACTCCATTTCTCATTTTTACCCTTCCTCTACTCCCTTTCTCATTTTTACCCTCTCCCTGTTCTCTTTCTCATTTTTATCCTTCCCCCCTGACCCTAGCTCATATTTATACACCCCATTAATTCGCCAAGGTGAGCCTTCCAAGTTAGAATAACTCCTCTCTTTAGGTTAGAAGGTGACATCTCAAAGGGGGAGTTGGATTATTTTGATTTATAAAAGCTTTTTTCAGAGCTTAAAAAACGCATCCTTTGTGTATTATTATGTTAACTTTACAAATCGGTGGTGAAAAGGGAGCTCCGTCATTGTTGCTGGACATTTTATGAGCTCCCCTGTGTCAGTATACTTCCCTTTATGAACAACAGAGGTGAAGCCAATCCGAATGTGAACAGAAGTGAGTAGGCTCACATCCTCTTTTCAGTGGCGAGGGGCAAAACTCCCCCAACAGCCTTCTCACTGCTCTTTCCAGTGTTGCATTTGCGCAAACAAATGCAAACACACACACGTGCAAACATGCATACACATGGAAGTCTCATTGTTGCTGTCTTTCTGTTTTTTGCTTTGTGAAAGTGCATGGTGAGCGGGCAATGTGCTTTTCACCTCATCTCTTCCCCTCTACCCCCCCCCCCCCACTCTTCCTTTTACTCATTGTCATTCCCTCTGCCTTTGTCTCTCTTTGGCTCTTTCTCTTGCCCTCTTCTTTTCTTTCACTTTCTCACCCCCGCACGCATCCCTCCCTCCCTCCCTCCCTCCTGTCTTCTATCTCACCTCCCTCCTGGTTGTTTTGGTGTGTGAGCTGGTGTGTCACGAAGGGGGTGGCGGTTGATTGGTGGTTGGTGGTTTGGACGGACACCTGATACTGGCTCTGCCTCACAATGTGGGAATGTGTAACTTGTTCAAAATTAGGTTTCCAAGGTGGGTGTTGTCCTTAGCGATGGTGAGCATGATCATGAGAGTTTACACAGTGGTCCTTTTGTCTCTCCCTCCCTCTTTGTGTCTCTTATATCTGGCTGTGGCACTTCTGTACATGAATTTGCAGTTCTTTCTGTCGCCGTCGGGTGGGTGGATTGGGGGGGGGCAGCAATAGTTCCAAAAGCCTGCAAGCCATGGTAGCCGTTCATGTTAATCAACAGGTGACAGTCAAATGTCAAACCGCATTGGAGTAAACACACGCTGAGTGAAAAGACAGGACAGATAAGGAGGAGGGGGAGAAGGATGACAGAAGAGGAGAGGACAGGATAAAATTGAGGATCCAGGTGAGGCATTTGTCCGATCAAACCTCGCTCTTCGTCAATCACAGTGGACGCGCCTCAGCCTCAAGCCACACCAGCGTCCATTAAAAAGTTGCTTGTTTTAAGCAGTTCCATTTCAGCAAAAAGAAACTTTGCTTGAAACTTGACTTGAAATCTGCTGGGAGTTGGGGGGTTTTTATGAGTCACTTTAGAAAATATATAGCAGTAAATTGCTGCAATCCCTCCCAGAAAAGCCAATCAAGGCACAGCACAGAAACAAGGGAGACAATGAACTTCAATGATTTTGCATCTTCACTGATTGGTACTAGAATTTACTCAGGAGAAGGAGTAAAGTCGGTCAGTGTTGAAACGTCTAAAAAGATCACTGAAGGGGCAGGCCTTCAGTATCAATGCCACGTATTGATGAACGTCTGCGGTGATGTACTGTGCGGTAAATTGAACTCTCGCAGACAAAATTGAGTGTCCTCCATGTCCAGGTCTCCGTAGTCCACTGAGCAACCCTACTGTAGATGAGAAACCTGCCAAGGCTTTGCAACCATCGATCTCGAGCTACACTGACGCTCCTTCTGTGTTCTATTCTTCTTTTGCTGCTTCAGTGCTACTTCTTCCATCTCTATTGCTTTATTTGTTCCCCGTCTCTCTTCACTTTCCTTTCCCTCTTTTTTTCTTCTTGCATTCCCTGTCTCCCTCCCTCTTTCTTACCCTTCACTGTCTCTTTTCTGACTCCAAAAATGTGAGTCTCTCTATATTTAGACGCTCCTCTCCTCTCCCCTTGATTTCTTTCCCTTTATCTCACCTCCTTTTTTTCTACTCTTGAAGGACAGATTCGCAATAGCGCTCCGAGATTCATCAGTGTTGTATAGTGGCTGCTTTTTGATCAGCTTGATGAGTGACAACGCAGCCTCGGGCTATTATATACAAATGTGTTTTCATAAACACTTCTCTATCTATATGTAAATCACTGTGCTGCTCAGGATGTGGGAACGCTAGTTACTGGTGTTATTAGTGAATGTTGCATGTCATGGGCTAAGTTAATATAGTAAAATTATGTGTTTTCCTTATTTGTGTGTGCTCTTGAGTGTTTGTGAATTAAATTAGCTGGGAGTGAAGTCTCTTTTAATATTTGCTCTGGGGGGACGGAGGGTGTGCCTGTTGTCCTTGTGAGTACACACTTAAGCTGCAGCTTTTTTGCTCCCCTCTTTGCATGAGCTCATTGTAAGCTGCGGCCCAGTGTGGATTTGAGAAAGATGCCTCTGTTTGCTGTCTGACAGAGCGACAGTCACACCAAGTTACCCTTACACACACAGACACACTCTCTGGACACCCGCCTCGGCAACAGATAGCGACTGGCCACCCGCAGTGAGTCACCATTATTCACTTGCACATTCAAAAGCCACACATTTTAACAAACAACAATTAGCTTTTAGTCCTCAGACATTTCAGATATTTATTCCCTTAGGACTGGTCTTGTTGTATGATGCACTCATTTTTTTTTTTATTTCTTCCGCCCGGTGACCCTCTGTTTCATTTCCTCAGTACTCTTCACTTACTCTATGTATGTGTGTGTGTGTGTGTGTGTGTGTGTGTGTGTGTTCTTGGCTGAAACCTTTGTAGCTGGTGGCTTCAGTGACTGTTATAACTGCAGGGGAACATGCTGCCTGGTACAGTCATGTACAGTCTTGTCTAGCTGAGTTGTGACACGCTGCTTTTTTGCTATGACAGGTTTTGTGTTAAGACCTATGGAAGGGTCTGGACATCTCTCTCTCTCTCTCTCTCTCTCTCTCTCTCTCTCTCTCTCTCTCTCTCTCTCTCTCTCTCTCTCTCTGAGTGGCTTGCTGGCAGAGAGAGAGATCAGGGTGGGTGTTAAATGTGAGTTTTGAGCTGGTCATCATCACTTTAGCCACAAAGCCATTTGGAGCTTTTCAAAACATTCACCAAATGATAAAAATGGAGTGAAACCAGAGTAGACAAGGCAAAGGGATGTAAAAGTCAGCAACAGAGATATGGGAGAATTAAAAGAAAATTCATTTATTTACAGCATGGGCTCACCCAAATGTGAGTTGAAATCCCTTATTGTCAGTGGTGGAAGAAGTTGGCTACTCTGATCCTTTACTTAAGTTAAAGCAGAAAAATGCCATGTTCTGTAATAATGTTACAGAAATATTATCAGCAAAATGTACCTAAAGTATCAAAATTAAAAGTACTCAATATACTTAATGGCTACTCTCGCAGATAATAATAATACTAGTTATTATTATGTGTACAATATTTTTCCATTAAATGTAGTGGAGTAGAAATATAAAATAGCACAGAATGGAAATACTCAAATAAAGTACACGTATGGTAAAATTGTACTTAAGTACAGCACTTGCATAGAAAAACTGTGAATGACTCGTTCTTCGTGTGCTTCCAATTTTGCTACAACAATTTAGAGAATTGTGAGCTCAACCCCATCAACTTCGTTTGGAATGAACTGGAATACCGACTACGAGCCAGGCCTTATCGTCCAACACCACTGCATCCTGCATCCCTTCTAAAATTTTGTGGAAAACCTTCCCAGAAAATGAAAGGCTTTTATAGCATTTTATTCATCCCCGCAGTTTCAAAATGAGATTTTCAACAATCATAAATGGGTGAAATGTTTCAGGTGTCCACATACTTTGTTTGGGTGTCAACATACTTGAGTGTGTATATTGTAAGCACAAAATTGAAACTAGAAAGTCTGTCGGCAAAATGTATTGGATAGCTTAAGTAGTAGTTTGAATGCTTGTCTTTATTTTCCCTTCCCAACAAGTACAGTAAAACTCTGACCCCGCAGTTACACTATCCCTGGTAAGGAAAGCAAAAAGAAAAAAAAATATGATGCGTCTATGACCAGAAAAAAACCCTTACACGACATGCAGAGTTCCCAGAAGTCAGGAACTAATCCTGCTGTTAGACAATGTTGCACCTTAAAACTCCACCTCCCGTGAATTCCCTCATGATATCAGGGGTTTATACATCAGCAGATGAGTCTCCAATCTGTTCCAGTGATGAAACTGGGTTGTACATCAGGAGACCACACAAGGTGATGTGGTCATTGTCACAAGGGGACCCACCCCTCCTCCTCCCCCTCCACCATTACCACTACCACCAATCTCCTCCCACCTGCATAACCAAATACAGACACTTCCTGTAGGTGATTTCACTTCCCTGTACCACACAGATATGTTTTCAAAGAAGTGGCCTGTTCCTGTCTTAAAATTATACTTAAATCTGAATAATTAGGGAGAAGTTCTGTCACGCATTGGTATATAGCTGCAGTAGTTCTGCTGTGATTAATGATAAAAAGTAAAACTCAGTAACTAATAATCCTCTTGGGGCATAATAAAATGATTATTCAACACACGTACATATACACATATTCTTTTTGGGCTCTTTTTAAAAGCTTATACATCACCTGCACTTCCATTACTTGTGATTGTGCTGTAGCTGCAATGAAAAGCTGTTGACTGATGGTCTGTTTTTACACTTAACTTTAGTATGAAGTAGATAAGTGGAAGATTCCAACGCTGGTCGTTTGGCATTTGAATGACACCTCCTAACTCACAGTTCATCAGGGCTCCACCCCTGTTTGCATAGGTGGCCAATCCTGGCTGCAGTCTATGTAAACGGCAACACATCAAACAAAAGACTCACTGTCTGGCTATCTGTTCCCATCCCTTCACCTCTCCTCTCCTCCCCTCCCCTCCCCTTTTCACATCCTCCCTTCCCTTTTCTTCTCCCATCCTTTCCTCCTCTTGTTCCACTCCCTTATTTCCGGCTCTCACTCTCGTTTCTCCCTGTCCTCTCACCTTCCCTCCTCTGCCTCCCTCCCTCCCTCCTGCACGGCCCTCTTTCTCCTGCCCGCTTCGTTGTCTTAACAGTCCTCCTCATCCGCTCCTCCCTCCCGCTCTCCCCCTCCTTTCATTTTGGGTTCTCCGACAGTGGTAATGAGATGTTTCATTATTTGCATTTCACAGCTTTTAATAGAGAGAGAATTTAGGCTAAGCCCCGGGTCGTCAGTCAGGGAGCTACCATGGGAGACATAGCAGGCTTAGGGGCCTAGAGAGAAAGATAGCCCAGAAACTACACACACACATACAAGCACACATGCGCAAGTGTAAAAGAGGAAGACACAGACAAAAGACAAAAAGGTAGATGGGGTGATATGGCATTTCACACCCTTTTTTAAGCTCTTTGTGTGTCAAATAGTATGACTGACTCTTTGTGGGTCACTGGACACTAAAGTGCAATTTATATTTCTGCATCAAATCGACGGTGTAGCTTCTGTGTAGCCCCCTACCCTACGCCGTCACCTACGACGTAGCCTGACGTGCACCTCCTCAGAAATGTAACTACACGTCGAGTTGACACGGACCGTAAGCTCTGTGATTGGTCGGTTGGGTAGCCTTGCAATGCCTCTGAGCCGACAGGAAGTGTCCGTGCTTTGAAGTAACTTTTACTAGCAGCCAAAACGGCAGCTTTAACACGGTGGCTCAATATATTTGACCGTCACAACCCGAGTGAAATAACTCGTTTCACTATCAGAATGTGATCCATTCAGTCAATAACATTTGAAAAGGCTGAAACAGCCGCACATTTACAATTTTAGTAAGTCTCCCTAAGCCTCCTGGATCCTCTTTGGTCCCTCTCCACATGACATGGCTATCCTTCTTTGAGTCAATCTCTTCCTCCACCTTGTATCCCTGGATGATGGCCAAAGTAGCAGAGCACAGCCAGAGAAAGGGAGAGTGAGGTAAAGGTGCAAAATGTGGCATGATTAGAGCTGGTGGGGAAGTGGAGAAAATAAAGGTGGACAGATGGAGGGTGTGTGATAAAAGAAACAAGGGGGACTGGCAACCCGAACACTTGCAGGGAGATATGAAGAAGTCAGAGGCAGAGATAAAATGAGAGACAAATACGAACAGTAGCTTATTTTCAACACAAAATAAACGGCAAAGAAGCACAGCTAATAGCTTTGTTGTGTTATTTTATTCTAATTGCAGCTTGCATGCCTGTCTGTGTCTGGCTGTGTGTGCACAAGTGTGAGTATGTGCGTGTTGTTTTTGTCCGTGCCTGCCTTGGTGATGGGCTGCCACCCTGGCTTGTCCCGGAAGGCTGCCAGCTCCGTCGGATTGGGGATTAACCCCGGGATAATGGCCTTGATGCCCAGTTGAGTGGAAGCAAAGCTGTTTAAAAAATATTGGCTGCCTGAGTCACTCTCCCCTCTCTTCCTGTCTCCCCTTCTTTTTATCTTCTGTCTCTATCTTTCTAGCCTTGCTGTCTCTGTGATTCTGCTCTCCCTTTTCTTTCTGGTTTTCACTGTTCTTTATCTGTCTTTGCTCCACTCTTTACCTTATTTCTCTCTTCACTTTTCCCCTTTGCTCTAGTTCTGTGTAACCTCAACCCATTTTCACAATGACCTTACCTAACCCCCACACCCACACGCAACACAGTTGACATCAGTAACATTTATCACACATGCAGTATTCTATTGTGGACTTAAATAATACTAGCAAACTTTTAAATTTAATTCAACTTTCATTTTTTGTAGAGGAACTAGTATATTTTACACTAGGAATAAATGGCTGTCCTCTATCATGCTGTCATGTGTTCGAAGAACAGTGTCTCTATTGTCCAGCTGAATATAATTTTAACTCCACTTATGCATGCTGTCATTTTCCAGTATTTTTCTCTCATTATATGGGAAAAGGTCCACTTGCAAGCAGACCAGTTCTTTCTTCCTGTACCTATTTAATTTTTCATAGATATTAGCACACCATGTCAGAGATTCTCTTAATATGTTTTTTAGGCTAACGTAATTTATTTCACTTTGTTTTGAAAGGTTTACATAATATATAATTCATTTAGTGCAGACCTGCCAACCTGTTTGCCTTTACCACTGAAAACTGCCTGCTATGATATGGTAGTGTGCTGGTGCAAGTCTCTGCTGGAGAATGTGCAAAGAGGAACGTGTTGCTTTTTTAGCTTAACTGATAAAAATTTTGCAGCTGCAGCATGAAGCTGAGATGGTTGACAACATAAATGCCAACTCTTGGCTATTGAATCCTGACTTGAAATCCCCTCCTCCTTCCTCTTCACATTCATTCACTTCTTCAATCTCTGGCCAGTTTTTACTGCATCCTCCCTGCTGATTTTCAGCGACAGGACCAAGATAAAAGTAGAGATGTGAAAAGGAGGGAATTCAATGCTATTAGAGTATCCTTAAAGGTAAAAATGAGATGAACAGATAATGTGTTGGTGCAAAAGATTGGAGATTTATTGCAGCACTGCGCTTAGACAAGTCAAACTATTCAGAACAGTACGGTCAAATGACAAACTGTAGCCTAATATGTGTAATAAGGAGAAGGGCTTTTTTTATCTCCAATAACTGATTTTGACCATCAGATGCAGCCTAATAATCTGCAAACATAACATTCTCATACTATTAACATCATAAAGTGGATATGGCAAATGAGTTAGCAAACAGTTACTTATTTACACATTCAACAGCGCAACATTAGCATTCATTTGGAGTTGTGTTTTTGGCCACCAGATGAATGTGTCCACTGTCTTTTAGCTCTGTTTTGGTCTCCAAAAACTCCTGGCTCTTCGGCTGCTAAATGCTCCATACTCTTTACTAGCTAGTCACTTACTGTGTCTCTCCACTGTTTACTGTGTACTGGGAGGATAGCATACAGTCATTTTAAAACTATTTTGCTGAAAACAATACTGCTGCTGCTAGAAACAATGCTGATGAGAGCAGTGAGAGTGAATTAAAACATCAGTAGAGATGGCAAAAAATTTGTGTCAGTGATCTTTAATTTACCCAAAATGCACATATTCTTTGGTATTTTTGCAGCAAATGTCCATTAGCTGCACAAGTTCTATCTGCATGTCAGTCTGTTTTTGCTCTTTACTTAGTAATGGGTTTTATTTATTTATTTTATCACTCACATGCGAGGCTCTGTGAACTCTCAGTTTGACATGCTCATCCAACCAAAGCCATTTTATCAAATAATGAGCAGAATTGTTACATTTGTCGAGCAGAGGAACACAATTTGAATGTAGTGTGATTAGCTGAGGGTGGCAATTTTGCAAGCAGCCCACTGGCCACTAAATGGTAATTTGCCCTGACCAACTGGAAATCCCTTAATTCAGAATAAATATAACTGCAAGTGTATCAAACTGTTTGGATAGTGCTAACATATGAGGAACCTGCAGCAGTTATACCTGCACGAATGTTAATGACAGGCGCTACCAAAGAGAGAGTGTGCTGCATGTGAGTTTTATATTCTAAAATATGTTGGGTAATCATGTCTTAACATCCTGCTTGAAAATGTTTCACGCGTTGAAATGTTTTCATCCAGTGGTCTGTTTGAATACCTCGCGAAATCACAGCATGAGGCCGCTGTAAAAGCTGCCTGTGTTAAACCCCCCGTACAAACAAAGTATCGCTCTGCCTTTGATCCAGAAGGACCTTGCACTCTGTCTCCCCACGGTCCTGTGCGGTCAAGGAGGCAGAGAAGTGGCTCGGAGGGACAGGCTGCATTAAAGAGAAGCACAAGAAGGAGGAAGCCCCATTCTCTCACTCCATCACACGTCTGATCTCTTTAGTCGTCTGGCTGGGGCCTAAAGTGACTTTGCTTTGATGTGACCAGGACAAACCGGGTGTGATGCCATGACGGCCCTGTTAAGTGTGTGAACTTGTGTGTTTTTTAGTTCTTGCATGTGTTTGTGTATTTTGGGGCAGGGGCAGGATATGTGTGTGTGTGTGTGTGTGTGTGTGTGTGTGTGTGTTATGAGGGGAACAGGGCTGTTGATCATGTGTGGTTTTGTATGAGGGAAGGGGGGAGTTAAGGAGGACATTCACTTTTGATTTGGCCTCAGAAGGGTGACAGGGACTTGGAGCTCTGGTGGCATGCTCTACTGAAACAATCGACTCTGACCACAAATAAGCGCTCACAGACTGTCAACCTGCCTCCTGATGACTTTTTCCTTGCTTTTTTTTGCAGGGAAATTTCATAGAGGGATGAAAAGCTTTTTTTCTGCTCTGTGACATCCTGAAAGCAGGCTTTAGTTTCTGTAGCCTTGGTGAGACTACTAATGCTTTGGATGACACACAAAAGTCTCTGCCACTCTCTCTTTACTTGATTGTCTGACAAGTTCATTTTATCTTACTCTCCCATCTTGTGTCAAGTGTGTATTTGGGAAAAAAAAAAAAAGTGTGCTATAAATCAAGGCTGTACTCGCATTGTAGAGGGAGCGGGGGTTTGGATCCTGTTGATGGTCTAAGCTCATGGGGAAAGATGGAGTAGCTCTCTGAGGAAATGAAAAGCCAGAATGAACACTGGAGAGGTTTTTGTGGGTGTTTATGTGCTGTAGTAGGGGTAGCGTTGGGAATGGTTCCTCTGAAAAAGGGGTCTTTGACAGGAGGGATTTGGACATGCTGAAATTAAACAAGCCAATTAGGCAAGCACAGAGTTTAGAGGTCAAAGCGCACTCCATTAAAGTTCCTCTTCTCTGCCTAACTACTAACTCAGTATGTATCTGAGTCTGTTGAAGCAATAAATCTGATTAGACCTCTCCCTTTCTTTGTCTCTTTCTCTCTCCTTTTCTGTTGTTTTACCCTCCACTGAACATTGTTTTTGTTAAATTTGAGGCACCATTTAACATGTCTTTGGGTGCAATCCTAGCCACACACTCACGCCACATACACACAAACGTACACTCTAATGCTCCCTTAGAAACGTGGCCTCCTGCATCGGAGTGCAGTACCGCACTGACATTATCATTAGCTCTTTGGACACGCATTACCACAGAGAATGAAAAGTTGCGCTAATGAACTTTAGTCCCAGTTAAAAGACTTACTCTATTCCCTCACACTGGATTATTTGAAATTCTAAACAATACCAAAATTGTCAAGGTTTGCGCTTTACTGCATAACAGGGTTGTATGAAAAAAAAAGGAATTCTTCTCACATACTTGTCCATTATTTGTCCAGATTTTGTTATCCCTTAGAGATTTCTGCCTCCACCCCAATACAATAGAGGGGAATGCAATGTTTTTTGGTACTACTTTCCAAAAAACATCCAAGAAAGAGTCCCTGAAAACTATTGACAGTTTGTGCTGTCAATTATCTTGAGTAATTAGGACTGGAAAGAAATTTATTTTTTTAATATAAATGTTCAATGCCATGAGCACCACAAATTAAATTCGATTCCCCTCCATCATATTGGAGCAGAGTCAGAAATCTCAGAGACAAATTTCTCTTTAAATTCATCCACTCTGCTGCTGAGTAAATAGTTGTTATTATCAGTAGCATGTTGTGTGTTTGCTTGAGTGCTTGTTATTGTTGTTACTCATTCATCCTGGGACTTCAAAAACTGGCAACATATAGCCTAGTAGATTGACATGGAGAGCTGTGGGAGCCTGACCCATGCAACATTTGAGCAATGGCAGCCTTGTTCCAGCTGTTGATTTGGTTTAGCTGGCTTTCTGTCACTGATTCATCTGAGCTGCCGATAGATACGTTTCATATGGGGGCTGCTAACCTGCGTGTGCTGCACAGTGACCCAGGAAAAAACAAGGAATAGCAGGGTATTGAGCTTTTTCTCAGAGAATAAATGACTTCTTCTGTGTTTTATGTGGCTTTGAGTGGGAGCTTATACTGTAGAACAGGCCAGACAATTAAATGTGCCTGTGGCCCTGGGTGAAGAAGAGCAGAGAGAGGAGGAGGTGAGCTGCTGTGTCTTTAAAGCCGCTCGGTTTGTCTCCAAAGGTGAGAGGTGAAGACTCTCAATACCTCTATCAGGGCAACACAGAAAGGAAAGAATATCTCAAGGTTAGACTGCCATTATATTTTTTTCTTAGAAATGTGTGAGCTGTAGGATAAAAACATGCGTGGAAACTTGCCTTTTGAGACTCTGTCCCTCCTCTTCCTCCTCACAATTCTTTATTTCTATGACTTAAAGAAACGTCAGCCAAAGTGAACACTTGTGAGGTAACCATGAATTGATCAGACCCAGGCAGTTATTTATTTATTTTCTATTGAGAAAGAAAAGCTTCAGCAGTTGTCTCCATCAGTTCATCCGCTCGTCCACTGCTGTTCTTAGGAGGTGTGTTTGTCCAAGTGGACGTGGGAGACACTGTGGATTTATCTGATCTTACAAGCCATCAGGTTGAGCAGAGCTTTGCTAAACATGACCTGAAGTGTGCCGGCCCCCGAGCAAACGCTGCTGTCACCTTGGCCAACCCGAGCTGTCATCTCTCAGAATGGACCACGAGATCTGACAGCTGTGGCGTTCCCAAAACAAATCACTGCTGCGTTTGGTAACACTCTGCGTCCCCGCGATTTAGCCCTCACCAAGACGAGAGCGGGAGCGGCGGCTGCTAATGTTCTGTCTAATGCACTGCCTGCGTGTGTGTGAGTGTGTTCGTCTTCTTCTTTCACCCCGCACCCGTGTGTATGTTTTTGTTTGCAAGGGCTTATGTGTTTTCTCTTTGTTTTTTCACCACCTCGCTGAGTGGTTCAAAATAGCGATCTTCCTTCGTGTCCTTGTATTCTGCTCTCTCTGTGGCCTTAACCACCAAAATGCCTCTTGTATGTCGTCTAACTAGTACAGAGAAAAAAACACAGGCAATAATCTTTAGTCCAGGAAAAAAATTCACATCTTAGATCAGTATTTGTGAGCCCAAAGTTAAGAATCTTTATAGGATAAAATATTGTAAAAGTTGAAATCTTGAGCTTTCCTGAGGCTTTTATTTTGTAAGATTAACAATACAATATGCCAGTAAGCCTGTCACACTATCCTGTCAATGAATATTGAAAAGTTGGATCTTCATTCACTGACAGTTGAGCAGCTTCACAAATTGTCATTAAGAGTCTTTTCTCTGTAGTCTTCAGAAAAACTTTGTCTTCACAACCTAGACTGAACTGTGCAAGATCAGAAACACTGAGGTGAAGGTTCAAGAGGTGAATTTCCGTCTTAACTAGGCAGTTGATTGAATATTCACAGTCGAAGGAGAGATGGGGGAAAAAAAATAACAAGGAACTGAGGCTGTGTTTATTGATAAATTTAATGGTAAAGTGGTTTGTTCTAAATGAGGTGTTTTTCTCCCTCTCAACTGTTTTGTGAAAGTGTCATGCTTTTAAACTGACATTTTTAATGAGCTTACGCACACACTCTCTCTCTCTCTCGCAGACACACACTCCCACGCGCACACACACAAATGAACCTGTCAGAGGTTTAAACACAGAGATTTTTGACTATTTGTTACTGGGCTGTTTTTAGACATCAAACTACGACAGTTGAGATGTGGTTTCTATTGATGTCATTGTTTTTATGTCACAGTCATTACTGAGATATCCTTACCCTGGCTCGTCTTTTAAAGGACTGCTTCAGCTAAATTTGCTTATTTTTACCCCCTCACATGAAAATGATACCAACATTGTGAGCAAAGGGTTTGAGCATAGCTACGGCCATCAAACATGTTTATGGACTTAAAGGAGAAATGCTTGAATGTGATGATCTTGTTTTCTTTCAGAGAAATTTACAAAATTGCTTAAATATCCTTGCTCCTACACTGTATCATTTCTGCTGCCGCGCAATCGTATTCCCATACTGTACATTTAATGGTACAATATACTATTATGAAATTTCATGATGTTACATCTGTAGTTAATGTCATGCCTATCTTCTGTCGTTTCCCAGCAGATGTTTGGAGGAGAGGCTTTTGTTCAGCTACACAGATGAACAACAGGAAGGAGGACATGGAGATCGCCTCTCACTACCGTCAGCTCCTCAGAGAGCTCAATGAGCAGAGGCAGCACGGCATCCTCTGTGATGCCTGTGTCATCGTGGATGGAAAGATCTTCAAGGCCCATAAGAATGTCCTCCTGGGCTCCTCACGCTACTTCAAGACTCTTTACTGCCAGGTAAGGGACTGCTACACGGTTCAAGGGAGATCGTGAAGCACTTGTTTTTCTCTCATATCCTAGTAGTTTTGTTCTGTGTGTTTTCCAGTTGTGAAAGCGATGTCAGAACTTGTGTTATCCTGCATGAGATAAATAAACAAGAATACACTGTTGTATTCTTTCACCCTTCAGGTTAAAAAGGGGGCAGAGCCTCACCACCAGACTACTGTCACTCACCTAGACATTGTCACAGCGACGGGCTTTAAAGCCATTCTGGACTTCATGTACTCAGCACACCTCGCCCTCACCAGTAAGAACGTGATCGAGGTCATGTCAGCCGCCAGCTACCTGCAGATGACAGACATTGTACAGGCCTGCCACAGCTTCATCAAGGCGGCACTAGACATTAGCATCCGCTCTGAGATGGCTGACGAACTGGCCGACTTTGAGATGGGAGCTGTCGCTGCTGCTGGCATAGGCGGAGGAGGTGGAGGAGGAGTGGGTATAGCAGGACCAGGGGGTGTTGTGGGAGCGGGTTTAGGAGGAGGAGGAGGGGGAGGGATAGTGGGTATGGCTTCTGAAGCCCTGGCCTCCATCATGTCTGGTCGCAGCACCTCCCCTTGGCTGGCACGCCGCACCAGCCCGGCCAACTCTTCTGGGGACTCTGCCATTGCCAGCTGCCACGAGGGAGGCAGCACGTATGGCAAGGAGGACCAAGAACCCCCCAAGAGCCACGAGAGCCAGGAGGAAGCCTGCCATGACTCCCAGCCCTCCTGGCCACACGACTACAGGCCTGTCATTGTCAAAGAGGAACAGGTGTCCCCTGCCTCCTCCTCTCATCCCCGGGACACTCCCAGAGGGGCAGCCCAGAGCCAGGGGGAACAAGGGGCTGGAGGGGCTGCTGGAGGAGGTGGAGAGGGTCCCTGGCAACCCCTGTCAGGGTCAGGGCGGAGGAAGAACAGGAAGAACAAGGACACGGTCAGACATATTACCCAGCAGGCTGAGAGGAACTGGGATAGAGAGCGGGACAGGGAGAGAGACAGGGACAGTAGGCCTGGATCTCCCCTGCCCTCCATGCTGGCTGTGGCTGGATGGAACTACAACGGACAGGAAATCCCAGGTATGACTGAAAAACCTGCTTCTTATAGTGTTTTCTGTCTCCTGTCTTTGGAAAGAGCTACTGCATATTTTTCTTGTGACGCAGACAAAACTGACAGTGCAGTCGATTTGGGTAATCTCACAGCAATGGTGAAAGCAAGCCAAGTCTTTTAAAGTCTGAATACTGGTTTTTAGAGTGGATTTGTTGGTTAGATTATTAGTTTAGTTTCACAACAACAGGTTCTCAAAATTATATGGATGGACGCAGGCCAAAATAAGCAGACCTGCACACGACTCTGCAGTGCTTCTTTGGTGACTTTGAGGCTCTAGAGTCCCCCAGAGTTGCTGCAGTTTTGTATTGTTGGCACCTTCTTAGTTATCCTGTGAGTAATTAGTGAGTAAGATTAGATTAGTTAATTAGGTAACTAGAATCTAATTTGTCTGTGCTTTCAAACCAAGAGATCAGACTGCTTTGTTGCAGTGTGCATGACACTTTACAGTACATATGCTCTTAAGTCTTTGAATCCTGCTTGGATATTTCTATGCGTGTCAGCTAAGCGCACAGTTTACTAGTGTAAAATGACCTCTTTTCCTCCTCCGGGGTGGAGATTAGCGAGCTTCTACACTAATGTGTTAGGCCTAAGATGATTATCTCAAATCTTGGAGGTGTGAGGTGAAGCCTGGGTAAATGCAGGTGGATAATAAAATCCTCTTCTTACTGAAGTTTATGTAACTCTCACTCCCACATAAACAACAAAATGAAAAACACAAACACACTCAAGCACATATATTTATTTTGAGAAAGAATCTCTTGATCCTCAGCCATGCCAAATTGTTTAGCAAATTCCTTTACACTCAAAACTTATACATGGAAAACACTTAACTGTGTGTGTTTGCGTGTGTGCAAACGCACTGGTAGGCCCAAGGCGTCGATAGGTAGATCATTAAAAGTAAGAGAAGCTAATCCTGGGTGCATTAAGGGAGTTGGCTGCGAAATGGGCACACACGTCGCGCAGCGAAAGAAAACAGGATAATTGAATTGACCTGGGTCACTGCACGGATTACCAGTGCGCCCTCGCCATCACAGGCTCCTCCCCCTTCTCTCTCTCTGGGGTTTAGGGAGAGGTAGATGAGAGGGGGTAATGCAAAAGAGAAGAAAAACAGAGACAAAAAAAGAAAGGCGGAGAAGACAGACCATCAAGCTTATGAGGGTTTGTCTGCTTAGCTCCAAGTGTCTTAAGTCCCAGATTTTCTGACCTGCAGTCTGACCTTATTATGTTGCGCAAGGACATCTTGTGTTGAGCTTCAGAGTCACACACATGTACTACCGCATACACTTACAATGTAAATGGCACTATTAAGCCTGTTGGCCAGTTCTATGGTTTTGTACTGTGGTGGAAGGTAGAGTTTTAGTTTGGCTGAGGTGAAGCAGCCATTACCAAGAGGGTGTTTTCTCACTGCAAGGTTAGAGGAAGTCTAGTGTTGCTGCTGGTGTAGGCTCACCTGAAGTTAGCCAAAAGACATCCATTTATCCCCACTTTCAACTGGGTTTCGGGACTGGGCTCACAATGAAGAAGCACGGGGTATGGGGGGAACAAGAGTCTTTGTATCATGAGGTCATCAACTATTTGGGTCTCCTTCAGAGGGTTGACCTTGTCATTTAGCAGTAAAATATCATGTTACCAGTGGGCTTACATGACGTTTGTTTATGACAACCAGGATATGTTTCACTATTGTGTGTTGAGTCAGTGGTTCCTGTGTGTTTAACGGCGGTATGGGGGATTGTTGAACAGGTTTAGTGAAGTCATAAATGGAGTCTGAACATGGGAGTGGTGTAATGATTTGGTTGTGATTGTGATGCCAATAAGTTCTTACAATGAAAGATTTTTAAGACAGGCTCAAAAGTACACCTGATCTCTGGGGGCTTCTGAGGTTTTGTCTACTTAAGTCTTAAGTCTCCTTAAGTCTGGATTTTGTCACCTGCAGTAGAAGATCCAAATTACGGGCATATGGAAGAACCAAGGGATTAAAATAAAAAGTAGGAAATAGGCATTATTATGCCTAATTCTATTGAACATTTATATATATATATAAAATGTCCAAAGGCTGCGGTTGTTGGATTATCCCTCCCAATAGCAGGCCCACACTGCACTGTTTTGATGATGTATGCCAATTAATAAGCCTAACGATGGCTCTGCTAATGGTGGTCCTGTTCCATTAAGTGTCCCAGTAAGCCATGACAGTAATACTGCAGGCTCAACAATACCAGGACCCTGAATGTGACACACCTAAATGGAATGCAGCCATTACTCTATTAAACGCACAGGATGTCATTTCTGCCGCTGGGGGTCTCTCACACCAAAACAATAACAAAAGAGTAGTTTGATGACGGCGTGAAGTAGCGTGGGATCATGGGAGTTGTTCATGTCTTCACTGTTAATAAACAACCACCATAGCAGGTGAAAATCTATCTGATGTGATTCAGGCATGTCACGTGCCTGAGTCACATGCATGTTCACGGGCGAGGTGGCGCGTTAAAATTTTATTCGCATCACGTTTAGTCACGTTCGCAGACTTCCTTCCCCGCTCTCTGACGTGTCCTGTACTTCCCAGGAAGTAATAGCAACCAGAGTGGGTAAAGGGGATATGATGGCGTGAAATTCAGCGAATAAAATGCCGGATTTCTCTGGGTTTGAACATTGTTGAAAACATTCAGGATAATATAGTTGATTACATAACTGATCATTTGTAGGTCAACAGATTAGGGTTAGTTTTACTATTAAGGTCAATTTTAGCATTTGGGAAGCAGGATTACTGAAGTTAAACATGAAAGAACAAACATAGTGTTACTGCGTGTGCGTGTGTGTGTGTGTATGTGTGGTGGGGATGTTGTTCCATGAAGTCCAGTTGTTGCTTTGCATGAAGGAATACAGTAGGCATAAAGGAGAGAGGGCACCTTCAGTCTGAGATGAGTTTAATTGCTTCATTCTTTATTGATGAGAAGTGCGCTCTCTCTCTCTCTCTCTCTCTCTCTCTCTCTCTCTCTCTCCTCTCTCTCTCTCTCTCTCTCTCTCTCTCTCTCTCTCTCTCTCTCTCATATTTTCATTCATCTGTGATCGGTGGCCATGCTTTACTATTAGAAACGCTTATATTACATACAACACAGGGGCTGCTTGACTGAGGATTTTGCTGGATTATTCAGTAATATAAGGATAATATATGGCTGTGTAAAGGCTCAGCGTATTAGCGCAGAGCCGTTTCAAAGAGCTTGTATGAAAATGCTGTGTGCCTGTGTTGACATAAACAGCTGCAGGAATCAGGATTTGTTTTCTTTACATCCCCTTCCCTTGCAAACATCTGCTGTGTTCACTTGATGTCATTATTGAGGCCACTAAGCACTCAACTTCCTCTTCTGTCTCTTGCTAACGCTTGATCTCACTCTTTCTTTCCGCTCACCTTGTCTGCTGACACAAATATTTTAAATCTCACGTGTGAATTAGGAAAGAGAAATCAGCACCGCTTGCATTCCAGTCATTTGATCGTGTGTGTATATTTTTTCTGGCACAATAGTATATTAGAGGTGACAATTTTTCAGGAGGGGAGTTTTAAATAGTCTCTTCTTCTCCCGCCTGCTTATGTCGTAAACCTTGAAATAATTACCTGGAATTATTTTTAGTTCCCCCCCCCCCCGCTGCTTCTTCCAGACCTGGATTAAAAAGCGTCTGCAAATCAAAGACAAGAGTTTTTTGAAAATCAAGCATCAAGCTTTTTAAAATAATTCACTATATTCTTCTTTGATGCCTCATATCAGCCTTTCCTCTTGTCATCCATGTGGTGCCGAAACAATGAGTCGATCAGTCAATTAGATGAAAATGAGCGGTCAATTCATTTATCAATTATCAAGCAAAAACGGCAAACATTTGCCCAGTTCCAGCTTCTCAAATGTGAGGATGGGCTGCTTTTTTCTGTTTTGTTTGATTGTAAATTGCAGATTCTTTTGGTCTGTTGAAAGTACAAAACAAGTTTTAGAAACTTGAGATTGTTCACAAATTTCTGATGTTTTTCGGTAAAAGTCAATGCTATTACCGTATTTATTTTATTAAATTAGGTATCACCTCTTCAAAAGATATGCTGTTTTGGAGGCAGAACCCGTTCGCTCTGTGGCACCTTCACTCTCAGATTGCTGAGAAGCCTGAGCTGGTAAAAACACAAGATAACGATTGACTGCTTCTTTTATACTTGGGGCAAACAACAATTTGATCTTTATCCCACATAATAACAGAACTGGAAATATTTTTTGTTTGTTTTTTTCGCTGGTATTAGAAAAAGAAACACAGACACACATGGTGACCTTTAGTGGCAGCTTGGGGGATTTTGGCAATCCGGTACATGGCCAGTATGATGTACACACTGTCACACACACACACGTACACACAGCTTAGAGCATCTGATTATGTAGACGTGAACAGTTCAATCACACGTGGGCTGTTCTTTCCATTTCCCTCTAGCTGTTGCACATTGATTACATCGAGAATCTTTTTAGAAATCCAACATCTTTATCTGACTCTATTCCTCGCCTCTCTGTGGCCTCAGAGTTTCCCTCCTCAACCACCAATACACACACACACTCACTTACACACACTTACACATGCCCACAGAGAGATACAAAAAAGTGAAATCATTTTTCCATAGAACCTCTTCCTGTTTATTCCTGCGAGCTCGGGAGCGGTACAGTTAGCCCTGCATGTTTTGGCTTGTTTGAGTTCAGACCTTCATCCTCTGGCCCTCCGGAGCCTCCTGGACTCACCTGGGGCCCTCAGACAGGCGCTGCCAGAAATGCCCTCTAGTTTGCACTTCCGCATAAACTTTCTCTCTCTTTTTTTTCTCTTTTCCTCTCTCTCTCTTTCGCTCCCTGCGCTCCCCTCCCCAAGTCTCGGCAGTCTAAAGGTGAACACTTGAAATAATGAATCGGATCCCCCTTTCGCCCCCTTCCTCTCTGTATTCCAGTTAAGACTCTCCCCATAGTATTTGCACTTCATTAAACTTGAAATAGGTTTAATATTTAAAACACCGTGAACAGATTTCAACCCCCTCACCCCTCGCACACCTCTCCACTTTTTCTCTCCATTCTTCCTCACTCTCGGTTTAATAATCTACTCTCATATTTCCTCCCTAATTCACTCCTCCTTCATTAAAAACCAAAATAGATTTAATATTTCAGACTGTGTGGACTTAATTTTTAACCCCTTTATTCGTGGCTTGGTGCTTGACACACTGGGTTAGATACCTACATCGTGTTGAGGCCTCTTCCCCTGTATTTTCTTGGCCATGTCTTTCTCATTTTTTGTGGCTCCTGGTTCATCTTTCTCACTTTTTCCGCAGTCAGTCTATTATCAGTTCTGTCTCTCGCTGTCTTTGTACTCCAGGCCTTTCTCCATGTCTCGCTCTGCCTCCCCCACCGCTCTTGCTCTGCCTTTTTGTCCTCTGACTGCACAGATGATTTCAGCCCTTTCCTCCCACCCTATTGACTTTTGTGGCCTGCTCACTCCACCTCCCTCAGTTTTCCCTACTCCCTCCATCCTCCCCTTCCCCTTTTTTGTGCTCTGCACACATACAGTTGTCAAGGAACACTAAAATGCTGTTCTTTCCCCTGTTTTCCTCTTTCTCTCTCGTGTCAGCCTCCTGTTCGGTCCCCCACTACGTTTTCTTTAAAAAAAGTTCCATTATCACCGTGGTAACCAATCATTTCTCACCGCCCACCAACCATCTTTGTCATCTGACCTCACATCCTGCTGGACATTATGGGCAGTCCACCAGCTAAAAACCCCTTCTCCAACTCCACCACGCCATCACACCACACACACACACACACACACACACACACACACACACACACACACACACACATTCACACAAATTTTTCACACTCTTGCTGTCTGTCTTTTTCTCTCACAGCACACTTGGTTCTCAATACTGACACCTGCTCTATTTATATTTCTCTGGCTTTAAAAGAGCCATTTTGGACAGGAAGCTGCCCCCTCCCCGCTCCTGACCGTGGCTTTTTTCCAAAACGTCAGCGCCCCCCACCTCTCCACCTCCTGCCCCTGGAAAAGGGCCGGAGAAGGATTGCTGGGTGGAGAAACGGAGGAGGAGTGTGTGTTTGTGGTTTGTGCGTGTATATGTTGCTGGGGGGGTTAAAGATTAGCCATCTCACCCTGAGTGCACCTGGGTTGGGCCCATGTGTGCACTTTAGTCAGCTGTGGCCCACACACATACATACACACCTACTAACTTACATGCAAGTATATAAACACATGTAACACCTGCAAATGTCAAATTCATGATGCGTGCAATTCAATCCCTACGTTTCACTTCAAAATGTATGTGGTTAAACTTTGTCTACACATACCACACATCTTTTGGCATTGATCACTCAGGTCTAAGAATTAAACTACCCAGAATGCACCCTGACAGGATGTCCTGTTGGCACTGCACCGGGGTGGGTGGGTCAGGAGGTTTCTGTGGTTGAACATTCACAGCAGTACCCCCATAGCAAAAACCCCACCCCCACACATCAGAACACATACTTCAAACTTCATCACATACCCTAAATGTCTATATACAGATATATTAAGGGTTGCGGTTGTTGATTACTTTGTAAATCACACACACACACACACACACAGAGAGAGAGAGAGAGAGAGAGAGAGAGAGAGAGAGAGAGAGAGAACATTCAACATCCTCTATAACTCAGCTCAGCTTTATTCTAATGCTCTATTCCATCTTTAAAAAGGAGATCATATGAGGAGCATTGGATGATTTCCCTTTGTTTCCCTGTTTACTTTCCAAATCACACTTTTCCTTTCATACCAAAGAAGTACAAATCTGCATGATTTCAGCTTATTTCCTTTAAATGTTTGGTGACTAAAAAATCAATAATACCCAAAATCTAGTTCAAAGCTGATTTTTAAAATACAACTTGCTCAGTTTTTACCCCACCTCCAATAAGCAGTTACTGTTTGCACCCATGTATGTAAAGACAACTATCACTAGATTAGACTTTGATTACTAAAGAACATGATGATTCTCAGGCATTTTTATAGAGTTATAAGGAGTGTCTTTTTCTAATATTTTTAGGCCAATTTATGGACGTTTATTTGTGATGTACATCAGAGAGACAATCCTCTGAAAGTGTAAGTCACACTGAATCTAAAACATGTGTATCATGTCTGTGTGTATGGATTTGACAGAGGCTGTGTGTGATTTTTGATTAATTGCCTTTCACTTCATGCAGTATCTCTGCCTCATGTGGCATCTCTCTCTCAGCCCTCCTCCTCGGGTTGCGTTGGAGTCTAAAACCTCGTGAAAATTGCCTCACATATGAGCGAGGCCCACTTCCCCTATTCGATGAGAGATCCGTGACAAGGCGCCTCTTTGGAGATATGAGATGGAGATGCGATGTGATGTGAGCTAGGATGCCTCTCTCCTCTCTCCTCCAGTGATCTGATAGCCTGTAATGGGCCCTGTAGCCGTGAGCCTGGCAGCACTGCTCGCTGTGGCTTATGTGTCACACTGTACCCAGCATTCACCAAGAGTTAGTCGAGCGCAAGCAGCCGGGATATTAGGACTAGTAAAGTGTGTGTGAGAGGCTGATATATACACTGGCAGACTGACTGACAGAAAGAAGCAGAAACAGTAACTTGTGAAGAGTTTAACCTTAAAAAAGTGCTCTACAGTTAGCCCATGGCTGGATCTGTGCTGTCTCTCTCAGTCAACCTGGAGTTGATCTTTCCCAGTCTGTTTATTTTAGAAAGGTGGCTTTGTTCTATTTACCATACCCACTCCCTTGGCGGCCTCTACCCCCGTCAGACCTGTTAGAAAAGGGGAGCGATGAAGAAGGAGGAGGTGGGGGGGCTATTTGGACAAACGGACAACCTGAACAGGATATAGAGGTCTACAGCCTGTGGGTGTGTCGGTTTGGCTGAGGCGCAGCTCGCACACAAACACACACACACGTGCGCACACACACATGTGCATACAATCGTGGGCGTGTTCCCGCTGGAGGGCAAAGTCTCCCTTCCTCTTACACATTCATCCTCTCCTTTTCCCTCATTCCCTTCATTCCCCCTTTCCGCTGTCACACCCTTCCACACCTCCTTCCTTTAGACCTCTCTTTCTCCTTCATCCCTCACTCCTTCTCTTGTGACAAACTACCCACCACCACCACTACCCTCACCACCCTCCTCCTTTTGAAAAGAGGAAAAAAAGAAAGTGTTAAAGATACAGAAGAGTTGGCCAACAGCAATGAGAAACTAGGAGGGAGAGGCCAAAATCACCACAGGGGACAATTATGGCTTGGGTTGTGTACATACAAGTGTGTGCCTGTGAATTTGTGTGTACGTGTGTGTGGTTCTTTTTGGGTTTGGTTATAGAGGCGTTGCGGACAGTCCTGGAAGCCACTATCTGTCCTTCACAACTATTTGTCTCCTCCTTCTCTCCTCTATCCCTCCTTCCCTCTGTCTGTTTAGACCTTCCTTTCCATCCTGTCAGTTCATGCTGTCACTTTTGTTTTCACTCATCTTGTATACTGGAGCTACGTCCACTGCTTGAGTACTGTGTATGTGCTTTCACATTGAGTATATGGGCTTCAAATAAAGTCAGGGCTGAGGGTTAAACTTCCTCTCATAAGTAGGATCTGTGAACTTCTGTGTCATAATATATATATATATTTTCCACAATGCCAAAAACCATTGTGGGTTAAAGGTCACCAACTTGACAGGGCGAGGCTGTTAAGTGGCAAGCTATGAGAATGGACTATATTTATGTGTAATGAGAAAGGGATTGCTGCGACGAACTCACAGAGAAATATCATCAGACTCTGCAATTCTGTTTAGCTTTGCAACTTTTTGGCATCTTTCAGCTCAGTGCTTTGATGTTCCAGCCCACAACCTTACTATTTTGGTTCACTATCAACGCTCTCATCAGTGTCTCATCAGCTGTTTGCTTTGAAAAAGCTGTAAAAACCCCAACAGCACCAAACCCGTGTGGACGTCTTTAGGCATTTTTTAGGGGGCCTGAAGCTATCCTAACATTGTCCTAAGTCCCGCCAAATAATAATAGGCTAAGAAAAATAATTATTAGATTTAGATTTTTTTTTTTACAGTGCAAACATGTACAGAGAGAAACAATAATGTGAGAAATACAATAGAGTAATACAAATATAATTTGTATTTATTGGCTTTAAATAATTATTCTGGTTGTTTCCTCTGCTTCACAATCTAAATCCCTACTGTGGTTGGGCACTAGGACCATGAGGGATACTGCGTGCGACACACACACACACACACACACACACACACACACACACACACACACACACACACACACAGATAAATGGTGAAGGAAGATTGATTCTGCATAGTGAGTGATACCAAAGAGTGAAACTGGAAGTTGCTGAACTTAAGCTACGTTAACTTGAGGTAAAGGAAAGGGGATAATTTAGTTGCTAAGTTATTTCAAAACAATATCAGTTCCCATAGAATGTTGTTGTCAGTGAAAACTAAATGTCATAGAGTCCCTGTTAATGCTATTATACCGGCATATCGTTCAGTTCATTGACCAGATGGATATTTGAAGATATTTTAGGAGAGAGAAGTAGTAGATTGGCTGGGCAGCTGATTCTAGGTCAGTAGTAGTCTACAGGTTAGTAGTAGTCTACAGGTCACTATTGGTCTATAGCGGTGGTCGGCAATAGGCGGCCCGCGGGCCAGAATCGGCCCGCCAGCAATAATATCTGGCCGGTGGCCAGATTGCTTTGATAGCAGAAAAAAATAAATAAATAAATTGATAGCGGCTGAAATAGATATCAGTCAAGACAGATACAGTTACTCACACAATTACTTCCTCCTAAGTGATTGTGGCAGCAAAATAAAAGCGCGAGAACGTTTATTGCAGCAATGCTTTATGTTAAGTTTATTGAAAGCTTTTACTTTGAAGAGTTCTGAAGGACATTCAAAAGTCTCTGGCTTGCTTGACACACCTCTGGGAAGAATGTATAAAGTTGTGTGGCACTGCGGAGAGCCCCCAGGTGCAGTAGTGCATGGATCATCCGTAATATTCATCCAAGCAACAATCACAAACCGTTCACAGCCCGTCGGCACCGGAGAGGAAGTGGGGCGGACCAGGGACAGGAGCGACTGGCCCGCTGCGGTTGGTCAGTGATTGTTTCCTCTGGCGGGATGAAGTCTGTCGCTCCGCATGATCCATGATAAGATTAACCCCCAAAATATCACAAAAGACCCCCCAAAATATCACAAATCATGCTTTTAGGGGAGCTGATGTCTTTTTAAGGGGAGCTAAGCTCCCCCTGGCTCCCCCGTAGTTTGCAACCTGAATTTCCTCAGGGAATTGAAAAAAATCGTCCATAAGTATATGAATGCGGCTCAAACGCCGGGCACACACACTGCAGCACGTGCCTTATTGTGAGCATGTGCAAAAGTGTTCTTATAATCAAGTGATAAGGGGGGGGGAAATATACTCAGTTCATTGGAATTGATCTTCCAATCCTCCTAACAGGAGTCCCGCACAGTACCTACTGAGCTAAACATGCACATGAGTATACAAGGATTTTAAATAATTTGATTTTGTTCTGGCCCGCCATATAATGGCCCGATGGCAGACTTGTTTGCCGACCCCTGGTCTGTAGGCATAGCCTAAACTAAATATCATGATATTGAATATATTTGCTAATATTCTGACCCACTTAACTTTCTGCATGTATTGGCTGTAATAAATTAAATAAATATGCTGATGTTGCCTAAATGGCTATGGCTATACATGAGCATAAACCCACCGATATACAAACATGAAAATCTAATGAAATAAAAGCAATCATACATACACACAAAAAAACATATAGTAATCTTTACTCAAATTTTTTTATTCCTTCTGCCATCAGGTTATTAAATTCAGACAGTAACCACTTTAAATGTGATCCTTATCAACAGCTTACATTAAGTATTTATTGTATTCAAGCCAAACTACAGAGGAAAATCACACACTGATTGAACCAATCTACAGTGCAGTAACAGTAATTAGTGTAATCAAATAGCATTCTTTGGACCTGCAACTTATCTAAGAGAGAGAGGAATTGGATATGGTATTACTTTATCACACATTTACATGAGCAGATGGATAGCATTTAAGTCACAGCCTACAGAAGAACTCAGTCTGGCCTCAGTAAATCCCCCCATGCAGCTTTGATGTGTCTAAAAGCTAACATTACAGTAACTTGTTCAACAGAGGAGAAATGGTAGAAGAGAATATGTATGTCGCATTTTATTTTTTTACATCTTGGCTTCTTCACTGGTTGTTAATACTGTATAAGCGTAGTTCTGACACAGTAACAAAAGATGCAAGTGCAAATATTTTGTAAGCGCAAGTTCCACATACCCTGTTGGCTTTGCCCCCTCTGTCTTTCAATCCTAGTGACGTCCCTGACCAAACCGTAAGTTGTGCTAGTGGCTGTAAGTTAGCCACTAGCTGGTAAACATATTTGAGAATTTAGCAGCCGATAATATAATAATAATAATAATAATAATAAATAATAATAGCATTTAGCAGCGAGATATTTCCTTCAGGAGTTGGTGGAGGCCAAAAAAGAGCTGAAAATAGAGTGCATATTGGACAGTCACCAGATCTTGTATTTGCTGCCCCCAAGTGGCCAAAATATCTGTTTTTTAAACGCTAATCATTATTTAAGTTTGTTAAAATCACAATGGGGGTGAAAGTCTTACCGCAGCAGCTGTAGTAGATGCTCAGGGACCCGGGAACTTGTGTCACCTTTTCAGAAAGACAGATCAAATATAGAATGCTTTGAGTTATAGAAGCTAGTGGAACAGCTGTCTATATCCTCTGCTTGTTGTCATTGAACATGATGCTAGTTTTACAAAAACAGGCCAAACTCTCTTTTGTTGCATCTGTCTCACCCCACTCTCCTCCAACCCCTTTGCCCCAGATCTCCTGCCTGCCCGTACACCCCATTGTTTCCACCTTCCTCCACCTCTCTCTGAAACTCTTTCCTCATCGCTATGCCCTCATACACCAGCAGCAGCATGCAAAGAAATACTTCATTTGATCTCCTTTCCACTCTCTCTGTCACTGTCTTCTGCCCCCATCCCTCTTCCTCGTAGTCGGTATCTCTGAATCTAAAATGGTTCATGGGCTCATTTCACGGGGGACCCCCTGCAACAGGGGTACCCGTAGGTTTTTTATTTTATTAACACTAATTCCCCAGTTGAGACTACATCTGACCTGAGTAGAAAAAAACATAAAGGCAGTGAATTCAGAGTGAATGAGAGAGTACTTCAGTGCTGGAAGGTAAAAGAGGGGTTGTTCTAAGAGTGTGTGTGTGTGTGTGTGTGTGTGTGTGTGTGGGAAAGCATGTGAGATAGATAGGGAGGTAGAGAGACAGAGTGTGTGTGTGTTTGCATGTGTATATGGTGTAATTGTCTGTGACCCTGGCAGTTTTTTTTGTCTTTTCGTGGTTAGACTGTTTGGCCTTCCCATAGTTCCTTTGGCCTCAGAGAGATCCAGCTTCAAGGTTTAGTGTGGGTTTCTGAGTGTAGATATGTTTTTGTGTGTGTGTGTGTACCTCTGTGTATTGCACAGAAGAGGAGAAAAGGAGCGATGGGGGTTAGAGGTAGATTTGATAACGCAGGACACCCAGACCCCTCTCCCCCCTCTCCCCCTCCATACCCCTCTGTTCAGGCCTTGATAAGTGGAGCCGGAGTCTGTGGGGGTTAGGGATTCCTGTCTGGCACAAACACACACATACACATAGAAACACACACACTCACTGGGATCCGCCCGCTCTACATTCCTGTGTCCGACTAAGGAAGCAGCCTAGCCGTCTTCCCCTCCACTCCCAAATTATCCCCTTCTCCTGAAGTCACTGCATACTTATCGCACGCCTCTCTACCTCTCTCTTCCATTCTGACTCATACATACCTCTTCTATCTACCATGTTTTCGCCTTCTCTGTCCTTCCACTGAGCACGCTGCAAACAGTGAGTTCCAAAATGTTCTATTAGAGCAAGTGGCAAAGATCTGCCAAGTACAATGTCACCTTATTGCAGTGCAAATACATGTTCAAAACATGGCTCAGTTTCCATGATGGTTGTGATGGGATCTGTCACTCACAAGAAGAAAAACACCAAACCTAATATCAGATATTTCTGCTGCTCATCTGGGTTTTTTTTTTTTGATGTTTCGCTGCTCAACTTCTTTTTTAAAATTTTTTGCTCATTGCTCGAGCTCTTATATGTATATATACTCTCAACTTTCCCCCTATACCCCACCTCTCCCTTTCACCCTCCTATAATTTCCTCTTTTCTCTACCTCCACTTTTGCTAACTGTTTATATATATTTTGCCCCTTTCTCTCCTTCCCTCCCTTCCTCCCCCCCTCCCCCCTCCCTTTCCAGAGGTTGGGAAGGGGTCATATGGTCTCGCACTGCCCTTCTCTCTAATGGCTTCTTAATGAGAGAGTCAGAGAGGGAGAAAGAAGCATGGAGAGGAGCAGTTTTGAGAAGCAGGGTGAGACATCAGTAGTCCTGCTTAGATCACTGACTTTGTGTTTGTGTGTGTGTGTGTGTGTGTGTGTGTGCTTGTGTGCGTGTCAATGTGATGCCGTGTGTACTGTATGCGTGTGTGTATGTGTCTGCACTATTTGACCAAACCCTTGCTCCATATCAAGCCCTTTCAGAGCTTTATGTTCCTCTCCGGGGAAAGAGGAAATGACACGTTTGTAGCCTTGAATAAGAGCTGGGGCTCATCACACGCACTGTCCACTTGGTCTGGCTCGGGGGTGGGATGGAGATGTTGTGGAGAGGTGAGGGAGGAGGGATGTGGGGTGGGGATGGGGCCCGCTCTTTAATTTGCACAGCTTCTGCTGATTTGATCATAAGCAATTAATCTCAATGGCTTGGCTCAGCTGCAGTGGGGGAAGAGAAAATGAACGCTGTCCTCTCCTCGCTTTGGTTTCCCCCTCAGTCCACACAGTGTGATCTCTTACTTTTCTTACCTGTTATGCTTGTCTCATAGAAAGAGCATGCTCCTGTCACATGTGATTTTACCCTGCAGAACAGTATAGTTTCTGTAGTTTTGGTTTTACAGACAAATATCACTCCAAAATCTCCGTCTCTTAATCGAAAATTTCCAGTGTGATTGAACAGGTTTTAATGAGTCCTGAGGTCATGAAACATCTAAATCACGTATAGAGATTTGTTTTTTTTAAACTTCTGAGGGAAGACAAACTTATATAGCGCCAAATCATAACAGAAGTTAACATGTAATAATAATAGTAATAATAAGGCTAATAAAAATAATATTATAATAGCAGTTGTCGAGCAGGAAGATGGGAGCAGTAGGTCATCAGGTGGCTCGCAATCATAGATCCAGACTCTACAGTTTTCTTAGGGTGGTGCTGCAGGCCAAGGCAATGCCATCTAGAGTAACAATATCTTTAGATAATGTGGTTCGGAGGGGTTTGGTCCAAGTACAATAACTTTTTGTCTGAGTTTAACATCAGAAAATTGCTGGTCATCCAGGTTTTTATGTCCTTCAGCCATTCTTGAAGTTAAGCTAACTGATATGCCTAAAAAGGAATGCTTATATAGAGTTGGCCCAAGCACAGTGACTGTGACTAGCTTTGGTTGTGCACGGAGGATTTATCCCTAACATGCACAAACTGAGATCGATCTGATGGAACTCTAAACCAGCTTAGTGCGGTTCCTTTAATGCCAATTAAGTGTTCTCGTCTCTGTGGGATAGGATGTGATGGCCAATGGTGTCAAGTAGAGAGACAAGTCCTTTGTCTGATGCAATTAGTCATTTGTGCCATTTTCACCACTGCTGTCTCTGTGCCATGATACACTCTAAATCACTCTAAAATCCTCAAATAAACTACTGTTATGTAGAAAGTCACAAAACTGATTTGCGACTGCTTTCTCATGGATAAAGTTAAGGATAGATACATGTTTATTGTTAGCTAAAATCCCTGGATCAACAATGGGTTTTGTAAGAAGAGGTTTGCTTATAGCGACATTAATAAAGGAACGTGGTACATAGCCTGTTAATAAAGACATATTGACCATGTCTAGTCAAGAAGTGCTAAATAAGGGTGAAACTTCTTTAAGCAGTAACTTTCAACATGGCAAAAAAACTACATTTATTACTAGCAGAACTGAATAGTGTGTAACAAAACTGCAGGATTAGCAAGAAAGTCGCTAAAAGGAGAGAGCTATGAATGCTTGAGCAGAACTAGTTTAAGTTTACATAACACAGTTAACTGGGTTGAGCTAGAGCAGCAAAATTATGCTAGAAGCCCCAGCATCCGGAAATAACAAAATACGCTTAACGCATCAAATTTGGATTTACACAATTAGTGCGGATCATCAGCTCCATGTTGGACTTGTCAGACCTCTGATTATGGAATTAGAGCTGCTAGGTCAGATAAGGCCATCTTGTATTTTGGTGGCATCTTCACAGGCTTTGAACTGCTGAGAGGCTTGTGGAGTGGTGATAGGTTCAAGGCCCAGGTCTGCCCCGCCTTGGTTTTGTGATCCGACACAGATCTCCGCTGATCCACTAACACTAAGCCCGCAGCTTGCACAGGTTTGGTTCCCTCATCCACATCTCATCTGTCTCACTTCCTACCCCGCATTTAACCCTTCACTCCGTAACCTCGCGTTGAACTGCAAGTCTGTGCGCGACGAACACAGTGACTCGTTCCTTCAGGCTTCCTTTCTGCCAAGCCTCTCTGCCAGTTTTCCTTCTCCCTTTATCTCCCGCACCCTTGCTTTTCCTCTCCATGGCACCGTACTCCTCCCATGCTGAGGCCAGAGCTCTCTCCATTGTTGGAGGCAGGTTGCCAAGGATACAAGCACAGAGAAGCACAGTCTTAATGTTATGAGATGGGAGAGATGAGCAGAGAGAGGGGAGAGGGGCAATAGCTCTTGTACTCTCTGGTCACTGGGCAGCCCGACAACACACTAATGCTCTACAGGGAACACGTAACACCCCCTGCTCCACGCTCTTTGGACTGTCCTTCTGTGGACAGTCCAAACATCCAGTGACATCAACTCTTTGAGGAAGAACCTCTTGTGCTGGTCATCTGCTCTCTGCTCGCCTGTTGTCACTGTAGTGTGTGACTGCAGTGTACACCTTCATGTGTTGTTTTTGTTAGGCAGCCACTTGAGGGGGGATCTATCTGCACAGCATTTGTTCATCGTAACAAAAAGTCTGAAAAAGTCAAACAATCAAAAGTGAAAAATATTTGAGGACATTGGAGTTATTAGAGATCTTATTTTGGTTTTTTTATGCTGTGCAATGACAGGTTTCTTGATGCTACAAACAAATGTACGGACATCTGTTGTAATCTTTGTCTATAAGTCTTGTTTATTTGAAACAAGGGCAAAGATCTGCCACTGCAGTAGTATTACAGTTCCAACCTATTTATTCCAACCTAGTATGGTAGTCCCAACCTATTTCCAGTAAAAATCTTTCTTTTTCTGCGTGATGCTGAGAATACATAAAGAATATGAAGAGGAAGTCTCTGCATACTTAGGTCCAATGCAAATATTTAATAATACAACCTCATTCTTGATGCAGGTTGATTCGTCTTATGAACAGGATTACTTTTTTTTGCCTTTGTTTGATAGCAGAGAGAGGGATATAACATGCAGCAACTGGAATCAAATCAGGGACACTGCAGTTATGTGCAGTTTTTGAGAAATATGTTTTTAAAGGATTTTAAAAAAAACTCGATAGAGATGCCTTGTTAAAATCCCTGATATACTCCAAAACGAACGCAGCCACAGACAGCAGATGCACACACCGGTCTGGTCACCCCACACTGGGGCTCTATGTACTCGGACAGGTGGCGCGCTTGAAGATGGAGATATGTTTTTTTTTTCACCAGTGTCTGTTTTACCAAACACATTTGAATTTCATGTTTCTTAACATGTAGTTTCCTGTTCTCATTTATAGTATTGTAATCCGCTCCACAATTTCCAGCTGGAAATATGATCATTTTGCCAACTTTGTTTGGTTGTTAAACAGCTGCTATATTAATTTCCAGGGAGCCGTAAAGAAGTAATTATGGCTAGTTAGTTGCCTCGAGCTTCTGAGCTGGTCAGTGTGAGTCTGAGAATGTGTTAACCCACACACCAATAACCCACAGGCTCTGTACAGCATCCCCACCCAGAGTCTTTGTCATTTTCCTCCTCCACTTTCCATTATCCCTCCTCTCAACCTCTCTCTCTCTCTCTCCCCCCACCTCACCCTTCAAATACGACCCTAGACCGGGCTGGATGGGGCTTTTGGGCACGTGCCCGCTCATCAGTTCTTCCCCCGTGCATAAAGCCAAGACGTAACCTCTCTATCTCTCAATCTCTCCATCTCTCTCTCTCTCTCTCTCTCTCTTTTCTTTTAGCACAAAGCCCTGCGTGTCTGCCTTCCTTCCCCACCCAGCATTCTTTCCCCATGCAGACCTCTCCCCCGCTCTCTCTTTCTGTCGACTTCCCTCCTACCCGCCAACTCGCTCAGCCTCACCCTACCTTTCATTAGCCCACTCTTTATCTCACACACTCACTCGGCTGGCTCTCTCCCCCCCTCCACTCTCCTATCTCTCCAGCTTTTACACTCCCGGTACTCTCTCTCTTTTTCTCTCATTCTCCCCCTTAGTTGCTTCGGCTTTTGTTTCTGATACATCTTCATTTATTCCTCTCTCCCTCTCTTTCCCTGCTGACCCTATTATTTTTATATTCTTTCTCCCTCTGCCATCACTCCTCCTCTCGCTCTCTCTCTCTGTCTCTCTGTCTCTCTCTCTCTCTGTCTCTCTCTCTCTCTCTCTCTCTCTCTCTACCTCTCTCTCTCTCTACCTCCCTCCCACTCGTCTCTGTCCCTCTAAGCTGCATTAACTCCCCAGATTACCTTGAGCCCTGCAATCCTCCATCCCCCACGCACTCACCGCTCCCTCTCTTACCCTCACTTCCTTCACTCATTCACTTGCTCACTCAAACTACGTCCACATCAAGGCGGCTAATTTTGAAAACGCAGTTTATGTTTGAAATGAACATGTGAACACACTAGCATTTTCATGTTATTTCTGTAGAGATCTCCTTCCTCACTGAAACTTAAATTTTACACAGTGGTCCTTTGAAACTTTGCTTCCTTTTTTGGACAGAAAACTGAGCATCACTGCCAACATCTGGTAAACAGTGGGACAGACAGAAGCATGTTAAGCTTGCGGTCTGTCACCTCCTGCTCTCCATGATCACATATACTGTGTTTAAGACCGTAGAACTCACGACTAATTGGTCTCTTTTTCATATATTTTTTTGTTTTTGTTGTCAGAAAACTGAATGAGCAAAAATAGCAATTTCATCGTGGGTCATCAAAGCTTACTTAAACCTGCAGTGCGGAACCTTTGTCCCCCCCTTTCTGGCAGTCAGAGTAATTACACAAACACTGTTATGACGTTTGCCTACAGGTGAGCTTGCCCTAGGCTAGTGTTCAGAATAGTTACAAAAATACAGAGAAACTTCCAAGACAATAATCCATTATTTAGGTAGTGTAAATGTAATAGCTACACAGCCTTCTCCAAATATTTTACAAATACCAACCTCCTCTCCAACAAGCTCAAGCTACACTAGTGCTACAATAGTCCTCTGGGTAGACTCATCTTGGGTTTTTAGGCCATACTCCTAGTTGCTGTAGCCTTCATTGCTAAGGTTGCGCCCCCTTCAGCTCTGGCAAACCAATCATAGCTGTTTGACATAAACGCATCACTAGCGGTGTGCCAGTGCGGAAATGTCGCCACAGACACCACATTTAAAACTCTGGTATACTATATAATCCGCATTGTGTGACCTTGCTTGAATGTAACGGACGTACATGTAAAAGTCCTGTGCTCCAACTTTAACTGTGCTGCACTCCAATGTTGTATTGTGTGATATTGACAAATAGAGGATCTTAATCAACAGAAAATTTAATAAAAGTTGACTTTTTCAGAGTATTATCTGTTCTTCAAAAAAGAAAAGGTTTGCAGACAGTTATGGGAGAGGAGTCAATGGTATAAAAAAATCTTGAATGAACTGTGGGAACTTAGCAAAAGGCTCGGGGAGCTATTGACTGACTAACACTTGCCAGGCTGGCTAGTTAGTTCGCAAGCGACAGACTGTGTCCTTTATCTGGCGTGACCAGACCTATTAAAGTATATCCACAAGGCAGCGCCAGTCAGCCCTGGCCGAAAATATCTTCCAATTGCAAAATGCGCATGTAACGAAACATGCCAACAGGTTACAAGCTATATTGTTAACGAGATAACAGTGGCCTCAAGGCTTCACATCCAGATATTATTCCCCTTCTGCTCATGTGTTTACTTGTATCTTGTAGATGTGTAGTGTTAATTTCTGAGCATACACACAAGCACTCTTGTGAGACTGTTTTTGAAAAGCTTTGTTTTTGGGTGTCAAAATCACCAACATGCGGTAGTGGGCCAAAACGTAGAGGAAAACATGCTTCTTTTTTTATTTTTTATTTAGCTGGCTTACTGTAGACGTACTCTCACATACTCACTTGCTCACCCCCACCGTCACTAACCGCCCTCCCTCCCACAGCCTCTGTAACCTCCCCCTCACCTCTCCTCACTCCCCCTTCACTCACCCACCCACCCACACTCCATCACCCCACCGTCCACCTCTCACCCCACCACTCTTGCAATCGCTGTACTCCTCTTCTCTTCTCTCCTCTCCTCCCCTCCACCCACACTCTCTCTTTTTCTCTGAGCCCCCCAGCAGTACCACCATCTCTCTCTCTCTCTTTCTCTCTCTCTCTTGCCTGTCCTTTACCACTCTCTTCCCTCTGTCCCTCCCTCTGCTAAAGCCTTCAGGCTCTGCTTGATTTATGCTTGCCCTCCCTATCCACACACCCCACCACCACCCACCCACCCTTCCCTATCTCTCCTGGAGGTTGTGGCCCGGCTAGTCCCTAAAAACAACAGAGAGAGCAAGTCAGAGGAAGACAGAGAGAAAGAGAGAGAGGGAGAGAATAACAACCTCTTTTACTTTCCATCCTCCCTCCTTTTTAACCCAGCATTTTTTTCATTCCCCTCTCCCACACTGCTTTTTAAATTGCCTCTGAATTCTTGAGCTGTTTTAGTGCCTTACTCCCCCTTCTCGGCTGAAATTACTTTTTTACCCTCTCAAACTCTGGCATGCTGAGGAAGCAAGTTCCACCTTCCCTCCCCTCTTTGTCCACTCGAGGACAAACACACACTAATCACATGTACAGCGTAGCGTTCGGAGCTGTTTGTGCAAGAGAAAAAAAAGGTGAAGGAGAGACTTGCGTTTTCTCGTTTGGAAGCATGTCGCTGTAATGTCGCGTCGACAATACTGGCTTGTGACAACACAGCTCTTATAATGCCTTGTCTTCAACCTCAGGCTGGCCGAGCCATTAACCAGGCCGACTTGGGGCAAGGCTTCTTTCTGTGTCTTTCTCTGTCACACACATACACACACACACACACACTACACACACACAAAGATACACAGTGAGAGAGTCTTTCTCTTTTGTTTGCACTCCCATACTCAAACATGCACACAAGCCCGACTTTCTTCTCTGACAGCTCTCTTGTGGTCGACAAGCCTCAGTAACTCATTGCTTAACCACCCTGGACTTTTTCTCTCCATTGTGTTTGGCTACTGTCTCTGTTGATTTGAAGTGTGTGTGTGTGTGTGTGTGTGTGTGTGTGTGTGTGTGTGTGTGTGTGTGTGTAAGACTGGAGGTGTGAAAGGAGTGTGTCCATCGGCAGCCAGGTACCGTGTGTGTTGCACGAGTAGCGGGTGTATGTCCATTTACATTTGTTCATCCATTTATCTATGAAAAACCTGTATCTTTGGAAAGTGGAAACTCCCTCACACAATAGAGTTTGGCTTCATTTAGAGGGGAAGGAGGCATTTGAGAAGACACACACACGGACACACTCTTTGAGCACAATCAGAACAGAAGATCAGAGGTCAAACTGGGTCAGCTGACCCTTCACTCCCTTTTCAGGCCTTTTCTCTCCTCCTTTTTACTGCGTCAAAGCACGCTCTCTAATAACACAACTCCCCTTGTGAAACACACACGCAGACACAGATAGACACAAACACACTTCGCTCAGATGTACAGTGCAGCCTCCAACCACAGCACATAAAACTGTATCTTCTATCCATTAGCTGTAACTCTCTCAATGGATGATAAATGCAGTATCCCTCACAACACATTTGAAGTATAGTTCAACACACATATCTTTTATTCCAAGGCAAGTCTTATTGCGCTTGTGCTTTTTCCCACTCAAGCCCCCACATAGCTTGCAGCATCGCTCACGCGCACACACACACACACATGCGCAAACACACACATGAACAAAGAGAACCACCATTTCCACATATTTGTCTCTCCTTTTTAAAAGGGGGTTTTATTTAGCATAAATGTTGAAGCCAAGGGTGCCCGGCTACCATGGCAACCAAATTAAACGGAGGATCTCTTCAGAAAGCAGAAATCTAAATTATTCGGACTCTTTTATGAAGGGGAAAATGAAAATTCCCTTCACTGTACAGAGACCGGTGCACTGTAAAGACAGAAGAAAGGGCTAAAAAAGATGAAGAACATGCTATTGTTTTTTTGTATCTGACCATGCCGTTCAAAGTCATATCCCATGCCATTGAAATTCATAGGTTGTCTCATGACAACCAGTATGTTAACCCTCATCCTATGTGCACAAAGGTATGATGTAACAACAGCGTCCTAACCACAGATAAACCTATTGCCTCTGAAAGACATCACAATATGTGTGTCTGCAAATCCTAAACAAAACCCAGCACACGTATGATGAAATCCATAAGCTTCGTGCATGGGATTAGGTGCGACTGTTTCTGGTGCGGTAAATGATTTTATCTGTCGGAACAGGATGAGGTTTAAGTAACACACCATCTATGCAGGGCCCGATAAAGCTTACATAAGTAAAGGATTAAGTAGTATATTCCGATTATTTGGCGCGGAAGCCTGTTTGTGGTCAGCTGAATACTAATTTCTAATATCTCATGCTTAGTCTCGGAAATGTGGCTAAATCCTCAGAAAGCAGAATACTGTATGTTGCACAGCAGAGTGTGTCAGCAGGACAGAGAAAGATACCTTTCCCTAATGCCCAGAACACTGATATTAATGCCACACCTTCATGATATGCGCGCGGAAATCATGAAGCAATCACTTTTCCACAACTCTGCCATTTAATCTGCCACGTGTGACTGAAGCATTGTTACTGTATGACTGCGAGGAGGGCGGACATGTTCCATCTGTAGATGCACGTGTCCAGGGGATGCTGGGAAAAGTGGTCAGGGGTCATTCACTCTTCCAATGGACAGATGAGTGGAGGGAGATAGGGGTCAGAGGTGACCCTCTTTTCTCTCTCTCCCTTTTCGCTTCCTCTCCTTCCATTTGTCTTCCTCTCCTTTCTCCATGTACGTGTGTGTGTGTGTGTGTGTGTGTGTGTGTGTGTGTGTGTGTGTGTTTGTGTGTGTGTGTTTGTGTGCATGTGTGTGTGTTTGTTGTTGGCCCACAGCAGATCTATGTTATTGATTGACTCCTGTGGCTGCTGGGCTGCCCACTGAAGGAGGGGGCAGAGCTCTAATGAATTCCTGCACCTCATGCCCCTTGCGCCAACCCCTACACCCCCTCCTTAATTAACTTTGTGTGTGTGTTTGTGCGGGTGGGACGAGGGTGTGCGTGGATGCATGAGTGTGTGTTTTGTGTGTATCTTCTGTGCTTCCTCCACAGCTCAACACCCCCGCTTCTACACTCCCCTGCCTTTTTTTCTCTTTCTCTATCTCACTCTGTCCGTGACTCCTCTCTTCTTTCTTCATCCCTCCTACTTTATCTCCTCTTTTTATATCTTCCTCTGTGTCTGCTAGTAGTTTCGATGGCCACTGATTACTTCGTATGTATGTCACTCTTATCTGTCACCCCCCCCCCCAACCTCAATATCTCACTCCTATCTCTACACCTTTTTAGATCTATGTGTGTATGTGCAGAGTGTGTATCTATCCATCTGATCTGCAATCATTTATCTATACTGTGCATGAAAAATGACTGACAGTGTCAGACAGAGTGGTCAACATTGACCCAGGAGGCTGGGAAGAGGCTGCATACCCATCGGTATTCCAGACGTGGAAGCAAACTACTGTCGCTGTCACCTTGACTCCCCCTGCAGCAGATGAGCACTAGACTGCACAGGAAACACTTAGCATTACCTGACTGTAGTTAAAATGGACAATAGGGCTATTTTGTTCTCTTGCATCCATTTTATTTTTTCACTCCTTTGCTCTTCCACCTGTTTCTGTTCTCCGCGCCCCCACATCACCCCTATTTCTTGTCTTCACTTTGTTTATCCCCCATTAGCTTTAAGTGTGATTTCAGCTGTCACCGCATGGGCTTTGTGGAACGGTAGACTTATATATTAGGATGTCATAAGGTTTCTGTCCAGAACAGTCACACACAATTATGCGCACACACACATACACACACCCCTTAAGCAACTCGCAAGTATGCATTAGTACTAAGAAGTCTGTGTGTGTTTGTTTTAAGTGTAGACAAGCCATTCTTTAAAAATCTCTAAGCTTGTGATGTGCGTGGTGTGTATTTTTGTCTCCGGCTTTGTTAGAGAAAGCAACCTGTCATCAGTTAAATGTCAATTAGGAGGCAATGAAAGTGTGCCTGTGTGTCCGTATTTGTGTATGTTTGTGTTGAGCGGAGCTGTTGTCAGCAGTGTGGCCTGACAGTCTTGTAGATCTACAGTGGAACCTCCAGCGACATGTCTACTGCTGACAGCTTCTCTACATGCTCCGCTTTCAACGACTGACGGCTAAACACACAGACCTAACGCACACACCACGTCTGCGTCTGCCTTTCTCTCTCTCACTGTCTCCTTATGATCTCCCTGTATTTTTGTTTACTGGTGATGATGAGGTATGTTAGGGAGTCAAGGAGAGAGGGAGAGATGATTCAGAGCAGTGACGTGTTGGTAGACGCAACCGAAATCACCCAGTGTAAACGATGAGTCGGCTGAGAGGTTTGAAAGAATTGTTTTAATATGGTGTTTTTTGGCTTTTTTATTTATTTATTTTTTGCTCAAGCTGCTTATCACTGTCGGGTGACACCTTTAAATTGACAAAGTGACAACTATTAAAGTACAATGTTAGGGTTTTATAGCTCAACCACTATTCCTATTTAGGGTTTCACAAATCCAAGAGTGGCAGGATTTTAACCCTAAAGAGAAGCATGTATTCCCTCAAAACAGCATTGTGTGAAATGTTGTAAGGCATTGTCTTTTACCACCTACTTGAATTTCCCTGCTTTAGTTTGGGTTGGTTTTAAAAAGCCATTTTAATGTCAGTCAGTAATGGTTGCAGAAGGACAGCAGAGCCTCACTCATCTTCTGTTACTTCATCTCTATTCAGGGGCAGACGTGACCGAACCCAACAGCTCAGACAGCCGCGGTGAGCGCCTCGACTTCTTCCTCAAACAGGAAGAGGCTCTCACCACAGAGCCCAGCTACCTGGGTTCCAATGAATCAGAGGATGCTGGGGGAGGAGCTGGGGGTGGCACAATCTCATCTGTAGCCAATCTGAAGGCGGCACTGATGAGTAAGAACAGTCTGCTGTCGCTGCGGGCTGAGATGATGGGAGATGATAACCCCTTGCTGTATGAGTACCTGCCCAAAGGAGGACACTCCCTGTCTTGTAAGTTGCTATTTACTAACACTGTGCTCACACTGATTGTTAAGCCCACACATACACACACGCACACAGCCAGCCACACACCTCATTAAAACTTACAACCCAGGTACACACAAACTGCTTTGAATCTACTAGTGTATTTTTGAGTATCTGCTCATGTGGTCACCTGTGAGACATAAAACATACAGGCTTGATCGCTTTTGACATGAGTATCTTCTGTATTTTTCCTCATCAGCCTCTGTATTTGGATAACTCTGAATGCATGCTTGTGCGTGTGTGCGTGCGTGCGTGCATGCATGCGTGCGTGCGTGCACATGTGTGTGGTGCCACTTGAGTGTGTAAAGGGTTTGTGTGGCAATGCCAGCGATGACTAGTCAGCAGTGACTCAGTGAGAGAACATTTTGCTGGGATCGCTCTCGCTGTCGTGAGAAAATTTGTTTGGTTTTTATGTGACAGCTTCTTTGTGCGTATCAGTGCGTCTACGGCTGTATTTCACAGCAGCAAAATAACACAACGGAACTGCAGGAACTGTTCAGATATTATTTACTTACTGTATTTCAGCACAGACAAAGATGCAGCGATTTGCTCTACACAACTACTACCACACAAACCTCTACATCCTGTTAAAAGGATGGCCCCTTCCAAAGAATAACCACTGAAACATTCATCTATGATAGAGAAATGTGATGTTTGTGAGAGAGAAAATAAATGCTTTATTCAAGTGTTTGTTTACCATGAAATTTCTTTTTTTTTAATTGATGATGCAACCTATATGTGAATAGTTGAATGTTTATGTGTGTTAAGCCTTCAACGACGTTCCTCCATTCTTTGAGAGTCTGAAAATCTCACCATATAGTTCAAATAACAAAATAACTTATATTAGCTAACATGTTTCACTTAAAGCCTCCACTTGCTGTAGAATAAACCGTTTGCTAATTACATCAATATTAGATCAATAAACATCCTTATTTGTGCTTTTGTCCATGTTTTCCTTCTTAATTTTCTATTTTTTTGCCTTCAGTGAGGGTGTTAAACTGTCAGTGTATCTAAGTGTGTATCTCTTTGTGTATGCCAGCATGAGCGTATATTTGCTTCAGTCCACGTCCGCGTGGGCACATTTGTGTGTGTGTGTGTGTGTGTGTTTCTTTGCTTTTACTGGCTAGTAATTGGATCCTTTGTCCCGAGTTCTGCCTGTCTTTGTGAGCGGAAGAAAAGCAAAGGAAGGGTACAACTCCGAGCCTAGTCAGGCCTTTTGAGTTGAGCCCCACTCACCTACAAAATAAAAGACAGGGCCAAGACTGAATAGACCAAAACACACTTTCACAGTTGCACATACGCGCTCACACACGCACGTCCCATCACATCACCCCTTTTGTGTAAGTGTTAAATGTGTGGGATTGAGATGTTTCTGTTGGCTTAAAGAGGAGAATCAGATGCTGTCACAGCACAGATAGACAGCCTCACAAGCTCCAGAAAAGAGAAGGAGAGGCTTTTTGATACACACTCACACTTTACAGCCTTGACTATATGAATAGGAAATTTGGAGAATTCAGAGAATGTTAATCATTTGCTCCCTGCATAGGGAAAAAACACGCTGAATGAGTCTTATAGCTGTATTTCAGTTGTCACCAAAGAAACGTCTGGGAGGTTTTTGGTTAGCCGAACCTTATTTTGAATTCCCTGCACAATAGGGGTTGGGGAAATGGGCTTGTCGAGATGGCCAGCAACATCCCCTCCCTCCCCGGGTCTGTCACTGTGTCTAAATGAGGACAGAAAATAAACAAACACTGTACCTCAGATTACTGGGCGGAGGATAAGTCTGCCTGGTTTGACAGATCGCTGCTCCCTGCCTCCCTCCCTCCATTCAGCCCTCTTTCCCCCCTCCTCCTGTTCTCCTCCCTGCTTCTCCTTCACCCCTGCTTAACATCCTTCCTGTCCTTTTTTTCCCTCCCATACTCCTCCTCACGGCATCCATCCCTCCCTCCCTCCATTTATTTCTCCTTCACCCCTCCTTAACACTCATCCCTCACACTCTCCCCTCCCTCTCTCCCCTTCTGGCCGGTTCCTGTAGTTCCTCCGTATTTGTCTCACTCCTGTCTCTTTCCCCCTCTTTTACTTCAGCTGTATCAAAGTATGGCGGTTTAAAATCCTGGGAAAGTATTGATCTAGGCAGAGAGTAGGTAGAGCAAGGTCACCTGGCCCAATTCAAGAGAGACCACTGAATATCAGCAAAGAGCCTTGACATACAGCATCTGCCCCCCCCCCCCCCATTCTCTCTTTCTTTCTCTATAATTGGCTGTTTAATAAATCATGTTTCTCCTAGAAGATCCATACATCCAAAAATCGGCCCAAACGGAGAATCAATGTACTACAGCGTAACTACTGAATACCTCAACTTGTTGACAGGGCTTACAATTCAAATGCACAGCCCTCCCTCTTTGCTATCCTTTGCATGGGCCACGGAGAACATATAGTGACCAGCCTGTACGTCAATCAGCCTCCTGAATCCAATTAAGATCATTGGGATTTGGCCCCGCTGCCCCTTTTGTGCGTCAGACAATCAATCCCAAACATCGGATTTCATAGGACCATCCTGCACACAAACCTGTCCTCCACGTACCGGCTGTGAAGAACATCCAATTAACTATAGGGATCATACTGACATTATTGAACTTTTCTCTCCACTGCCTGCCCTCATCATTTCACATCCACTTTTGAAAATTTACTCTCCCTGTACAGTAGCTCCCAGTGGCTCCTTAGCTACTCTCCAGTGGTTTTATGATTTTTATTTATGATTGTGATACAAACTTTGCCAGTCTGTTGCAAGAGACTTTAACATTTGGATCCTAACAAACACCTTTGCATCTCTTTTTGAAAACAAGAGGAAAGGAAGAGCAGTAATGGTCTTTGTAAAAGTAGAATCAATACACAAGAGATAGTAATAACTTTTAAATCGGGGAGTGGGATATATATATATATATATATATATATATATATATATATATATATATATATATAATTACCTGCAGGAGATACATATCAGAAAGCCAAGTTTGCTTTTCTTCATCATTTTTTTTTTTAACAGTAAAAGGAGAGTAAAACTGCCCAGAGATCATTGCTAACAGGCCATCATTAAGCCTGGCTATTTCCCTCTAATAGACTTACCAAGTTTTAGTTGATTAGCTATAGGCAATTGGTCAGTAACATTAGAATAATTGCTTCCCTTAACAGACCGTATAAGTCCTGATCCCATTCTGGTGGCAGGTGAAGGAGAGGACACAGGTTGTATTTTAGTTCCTCCACCATCTTTTCGTGTTTAAGTAATTCAGTTATTCCACATTCATATATTTTTCCTCTTTTCTATCACTCTTGTTGCTGTGCAGTGAGTCAGCCTGCTGTTATTTGTATTCTTTACAGCTTGCCAGACACGACTGCAATATTAAACTCAGTGGGACAAGATTTGCAAAAAAATTATAGTCGTATGTCGGAATTCTTCAGGAGGCTTGAACCAAGGCTGTTTAACGCGGCCGACATAGTTATTCCATTTCCTAAGAAGTGTCCACTGCCGGAGCACCATTTGTTAATGAGCTGCTCTGTCTCACCTGTAGCTCATCCCTTTACTCTCTGTCTCCATTTCTTCTTCCCTGTTACTGTTGTTCCTCCCGCCGCTGCTGGGGGTGGGGAGAAGAGGAGATGGGGAGTTGAGCATTTGTATGTGTGCTCTCAGTAAGTGGGAGTGGGGAGTTTCGGGCGCGGTAGTTTAACATTCCAGGAATCCGTCCACGGTTGAGCCTCATGGTTGTGTGATTCTGTCTGTTGTGCAGAGGAGGGCAATGAATGGCTAACCCACTGCATAACTCTGGAGACATTCCCCAAAACGCTGCCCACACTCGCACATACTCATATACGCACACACACAATCCAGAACAACCTGCCACACATTCTTTGATTCATATGTACTATAAGAAAAAGAGATGCACTCTGAGTATCAGAAAAAAAGCTACTGTGTGAATAGTTATGGAGAGCTAAAGGCTCTGCTAGAAATTTGAGATTCTCCATCCAGCATGCCTCAACTTGTTGCTGGTAAACATCTTACATGGTCGATATAGTCGTCCTTTACCCTCCGTGTACAAAAAGTCTTCACTTAAGCTGCAAGATGGCTCCTCTCCAAAACAATCTCCCTCCACGCTACAGGATCCTCGAGCCCTCTCCTTATATGCATTATACTCGCTCACTGACAGAACATGCACACTCTCTCTCGCAAAACACACACACACACACACGTTGCCATCCTCTGCGCACGCATGTGGGTGGAAGGAGAAGGAGAGCAGAGGAGCGAAAGAAAAAGAGAGAGAAAGCGAGAAGAGAAGCCCTAACCCTTTCCCCTCGGCTGGTGGAAAGTGAAACTTCAGAGTTTTTCTTCCTCCCCCTCTCCATAGTGTTTGATAGTGTAGCACTGGCAGCCTCTATGTGCCCCCCTGCCCACTCTCTCCCGTTGTGTTCTGGTGGCCAGCTGCTAGCAGAGTTGCAGTTGTACGTGAGTGGGTGGGTGAGACTCGTTTCCTGTGCTCCTCAGGGCTCCGCTCCAACAACTACTGCAGCACGCTCCGGCCAGGGGCCACAGGGGCCACTATTCATAACAAACAGGGGGCTGGCTCCTCTCCTCCTCCTCCTCTTCCTCCTCTTCCTCCTCATCTTCCACCATCATCATCTTCACCACCACCAATACCGCCATCATCAACATCAGCATACTGCCCACCCATCCAACCCACGCCACTGTATCCCTCTGAGCCCCGGCCCCTGGAGGCCCCAGGTCTGTGGGCTGGGGCACCCCCGCTGCGCTCACAAGGGTCAGACATGGAAAAGGCCCCCAAGGGCCCGGAGCCCTCCGCCGTGCCTGAGGTAAGCATACAGAGCCTGGCTCATCTCTAGGGCGGAGGCTGTTCTCTGGGTACCGCTTCTCCAGTCTGATAAATGTTTGTAAGTGAGTGAGTGGAGATAAGCATCCAGGGGGCAGCTTCACCTTGTATCTGCAAAGACGCTGAGAGGGGTTGAGGTGATGGTGAATATAAAGTGACCAGTGACGTGGGGGGAGGGTGGGGCTGTGGGTCTTTATGAGGAGAAGTGGAGGTTAATGGGGTTATTTTTCATCATTGAAAAGTCTTTTTTACATACACAAGCACATCACCGCTCAACCCCTCTCTGTGTCTCACTCTCTCTGTGGAATCTGGCATATTTCCTGCAACACTGGAGGAGAAACGCTGTTTTCTTTTGTTTGTCCTTCTTTTTCTGTGTGCTTTGTTTGTGCTCTCTTCCTTTCAGATTTCCAGTTCTTCACTCTTGTCTCCCTTTTCATATAATCTTTTTTAATATAGCTAGACCCAAAATTCACCGCCCAAACCAAGAGTCTTTGCTCAGCAATAGCGGTAATGTATTTTATAGTGGTCACTTTAGAGATGACACATCTAGTCACAAAGGCAGCGCGTGCTTAGAGATGGCAGATAACGGGGAAGGTAGTGAGATGAGACTAGAGTAGAATCAATACAAGTAGACAATGAGAGGTTTGCTCTCGCAGCCCAGGAAATTGTTTGTTCTGTTCAGTTTGTGTGTGTCTGTGTGTGTGTGTGTGGGCGTGTGTGTGTGAGCATGTGTGGATGTGAGTTTTGTGCCAGTCTGCGTGAGTACACCGTGTGTGCGGGTGAGCATTTAGGAGCAGCATTTGATTTCAGCGGACCTGCCTCCCAACAAGCCTCCCTATCTCTACGGACAAGCCATCTGTTTGCCCAGTGCATGGTGTTCTGTTCTTAGAGAGGAGGAGGAGGAGGAGGAGGTGGAGTGTAGGGGCCGAGGAAATGGGTAGGGGGGGTGGAGGAATGGCAGGAGCATGGAGTAGATGGAGGGAAGACTAGAGTTAGGTTGACAGGAAAGAGAGGGGACAGGTGCATATCATATTGTGAATACTGTAGATCAACCTAACTGCTCATTCTAAGTGTCATAGGACCGCCCTAGCATCCAGGAACCGTCAGCTATTTACAAGAGTTTTTCTGTTTTTGCCTGCTTATCTTTAACAATTTATCTGTGTCTTTAAATCATTCTGATCTGTCATTTCTCTTCCCTCATTTTTTTTCCTTTTCTGTTTGCATGTTTTTGTTTCTCTGTTTCTCACATGTGTGATTAAAAAACAGGTAGTCTTCACAGCTTGTCTCACCTGCCTGCCTCCTGCATGCCCAGACAACATTCCATACACGCTGTATAAATGTGCATGTGTGTGTGACATAATGGGATGTTTTGTGCCTACAGGAGGGGGTAAAAGACAAAGAAGACGTGAAGGAATACAGCCCAGGTATGGTTTTAGGCTTTAAAGGAGTCGTGCCTAGAAAACTTCAGAGAGAGTTTGTACCTTTTGTTCTTCCTCTATTTCTCTCACTTTCACTCTCACTCTCCTTCTCGCTATCTCAGTTTTGGAAGGTGACCAGTCTCCTGTCGAGAGGGATCAGATGGGAGAGGAGAGCTATGCTGGTGGCTTGACTGTGCCTGTGTCAGTGTCCGTGGCTGGCAGAGGGACTAAAGGGCTGATGGTGGTGGGCCAAGATGCTGGGTCAGGGAAAAGAGACCTGCCGGAGTCCGGTGCCTGGCCCTCACAGGGGTTCGCCTGCTCCCTGTGCAAACGGCTGTTCAGCAGCCTGGAGCATCTCAGGCAACACGAGTACTGCCACACCCTATCTCTGATGGCCTTGTCCCTGGACTGGCCAAGCTTGCAGAGTCTGCCCCACCAACCTACCCAGCCCCATCACCAGTCACAATCCCAGCCTCTCTTCCAACGGTCTCTCTACCGCCCTGCGTTGGCCGAGCCTACGCCGGGCCGCTACCTCTGCTCCCATTGCCCCGCCAGCTTCACCCTCAAATCCAATGCAGACCGACACGAGAAGACCGTTCACCTCAAGAAGAAGCTGATGCAGTGTGTGTATTGTCTGAAACACTTCCGAGACCGCACAGACCTGCACAGACACCTGTCCTCCGTGCACTCCAAAGAGAGAGGGCATGTCTGCCCTGCCTGTGCCAAGGCTTTTAGCACCCAGAAAAACCTGGCGACACATGTTAAAGTGTGCTGCCAGGTGGGGTCAATGCCAGGACCTATACTGGGAGGCAGCACTGGGATGGAAGCGTCTCAGGGTGGGGGGATAGATTCACTGTGGTGGCTTTCTCAAGAGATGAAAGTTGACAATCATAATCTCAGTATCAATGTGGAAAATTGAGACTGGGTTTAGAGGGAAGAATTCCTTTTACAATTAAATGTTTGTTGACGTGATTTTAAATGGACACTTTTTTTTTTACAACTGGTCAAATTTTAATGCTTTTATATTATTTTTAAACAGGTTAACCATGAATTGACAGCTTACATGTCAATAATGCACAATTACTATGCAAAGCTAATCTGTTTAAACAACTGACTGAACTTATATGTAGATCTGTTTTTTAAATTATCTTTAGGTTTGTGAATAGTTTGAGTGTGCATTGATTGGAACCCTAACCAGGTGTACTACTTTCCATTGCGATGCCAGGTGGAGAGACGGGAGGGCGTATTTCCACCTCCCAGACCTAAACCACTTGTCTGGTTCTCTGTCGCCAGTCACCAGTCTGACTAAACTCTTCTCTCCTTTTTAGGCAGAGAGATCTTTATCTTTGTGTCCACCACTGCATTAGGGGCACAAAGACACTCAGACACAGTTCATATCTGCCAGGCATTACTGTGGCTCACAGCACACACAACCACACCACCTGCAGGAACTTTGCAGAATTGCAGCATGAGAGCAGAATAACGATCCAAAGGAAACTGTATCTGTTGCCAGTGGTAGTGCCCCTATTAATTATTGATATTAAAAATTTGCATAAAACTTAATGGAATATAAAAATAAAAAAAACATTGAACTCAATGAAAAAAGAAAAACAAAGTCATTATATCAGTTCCACCTCCACTGGACACGTAGAAGCTTGTCCTCAGTCATCAGTCTGACATGATTACCTACAGTCAGTGCTGTCAGATCTGTGCAGATGGAGGGGATGTGCCAAACAAGACAAAGCTAGCTAAAACAATAGCCCAGTAGCAGCTCAGATGGGGGTTGGGTGGTGTCATTTTCTCTCTCTCTCTCCCTCTGTCCATGTCCTTAGTCCCAGATCTGTAAGTCTTTGAGTGGCTCAGTGTGGCTAGAGTTGGACAGTAATTGGTCCTTCATGGCTCCGGCCCTTCTTAACCCCTGACCCTTCATCTGAAGAGGAAGTGGGGACCAAGGGGCAGATGCCCTTTTTGAGCTTAGTGATGTCACCGCTACAGACAGATGATGGTGTGGTTGTGAGCACAGGGTAGAAAATGGAGGATCAAGGGAGACAAATGGGAAACGCAGGAGAGGAAAAAGGGAGATTGCGAAGGCAGAGTGAGGCGGAGGGTGTTGCAGAGCCGCAGGATATTGGAATCAGAATGAACACTGGCTTCAAAATCATTGCTAATGTAAATTCACACCCATTTCTGCCAACATTTTCTCCCTTGAGTTTACAGCAGGCCTTTACCCTATGACTAGAAACCAAGATATTTTCTTGACACAGCTCTGGTATTAAAGTTTATTGTGTACACCCATACTGTGAATACTACACCCAAAGGGAAGACAACCACCTGTGTTTCCTCTAATATTCCATGGCCCCTCCCAACACACTGAACTGTGATTTCTGTGTGCTCAGTAAAAGCAGAACTAGGGAACGATTGGGAATATATCCCCTTGCTGTTGTGTATACACAGGGAACTCCCGAATGCCAAATCCCTTCTAATACAAAATTCCATTTCTCAGGTAGCACACTCTGTCCCTGCCAGCAGCTGAAACAGACTGGCAGGCTCAGAGAAGTCAGGAACTAATCAGGAACTCGGCAGAGCTAGCCATTGAGGGGAAATGGCAAATACTGTGCTGCTGTTGTGTGTTGTTGTAAATATTGAAAGATATCCTATTCTAGATTATGAATTTTCTCACTGACAAAACCCCATGTACTGTACTGTATGTGCTTTTCTAAACAGGATGATATTCTGCTTGTAGTTGTAATTAAACTGTGATGGGAAAATGGGAAAACTTCTCTGTAGTTTTTGTCGTTTTATGTGAGTGTGTATGTGTGTCAGGCGCACATTCACACAATCACAAAATCCCTGTCTTTGTCTTTGCATTCTAACTTGCCACCCTTCAAAAATGTGAATAGGATACTCAAATCTTGTTGTGCAGTTGATGTGTGCTTGCATGTTTTTGTGCTGTCGAATGTTTAATCAGAGCAGAAGTCGATTTGGAGGTAATTATATTGTATCACTTAAAGCATATAACCCTGAACTGTTGTGTTTGAACCCCCCACCCCCCCTCTCCTGTATTTGCATTAGTGTGTGTTGTGCTTGTGTACTGATCTCTTACGATCTTACGATGTACTATATGCCTTGACTGTAAAGTTGCGCACACATTTGCACATCTCACACACACACACACACACACACACACACACACACACACACACACAGCATCTGTTTACTTGGATGCCCTTCACCTGGCTTAACTACTATTTAAGTCTAGACCTTGAGATAATTGGCTTACCAGACCTCTCCAGAAGATTGGGACATGGTATTATCAGTAGTTTTTGTTGGTTTTATTTATTTTTTGCTGAAGCCTCCCTTTGTGTGTGTGATTTTATTTCCAAACCTACTTGTCATTGTCTTTGTTTGTCTGTCTGTGTTTTTTGCTGTCCATATCAGAGACCTTCTAGAGCAACTAAGGCAGACTGACTGTTGTGTTGTGTTTATAGTATCTCTTTGCCTTTATTGCTTTAGTATGGAGGAAGAGCTGTTGCCAGGGCAACTGTAGCTTTGACTGGGATTGGGGTGGCCATGGGAATTGATGGTACATTTCTAGACCTTGCCGCTAATTAAATGTAATAACTGAAAAGTGACGTCTCGGTTTGTTTAAACGAGCTTCATTCAACACTAATTTTTTTTCCCTCTTCTCCTTTTTTCTCTCCCCACCGTCCCTCCCCTCCTTCCTTCTCTCCACAGTGAATGACTTCACGGTCATCCGGAAAAAGTTCAAGTGCCCCTACTGCAGTTTCTCTGCTATGCACCAGTGCATCCTAAAGAGGCACATGCGCTCCCACACCGGTGAGAGGCCCTACCCCTGTGAAATCTGTGGCAAGAAGTTCACCAGAAGGGAGCACATGAAGAGGCACACACTGGTGAGTGCAGCTATACGATCACCATTAGGGGGCAGTAAATCAGACCAGGTTTTCCCATTAATCAACAAGACTATGGCAGCTGCCACAGTCTACTTTGTTCCGCCATAGTTTCAAAATGAACTGAAAATATTTTTACACTTTTCATAATAACATTAAAGACCTCTAACGTTGTGTTTTGCTTGAACAGCTTGGAGTGTATCCACTGTCACTCGTTTGTGAAACGTGATTAAGCTAGCCTAAATTGGGGTGCACGAGTATTCAAGTCTTTATGGTAACTCCACTGACACAGAGCAGAGCAAGCTGAGATGCAGGGTTAAGCGACTTTCTTCTGTCATTTTCTCTCCTTACAAAGACAAGTGCTGCAGTATGAGAATCTTACCTGAAGAGAGGCTATGAAGTCTTCATTGTACGCGATACGAAAACCACATACAATATAATTTATCAAATTGCATCGGACTCAAGGATACACATTTTCAAAATAAGGTGTTAACACAATGTATTGAGAGCCTAAGTCTCTCCCCTTCCGGTAGACCGCCATGGGACCTTACTTTGGAAAAAATATGTCAAGTCAATGGCAAGAGACAACTAATTTTTTAATCCCGTTTGAATTGTGCTCCAAATTACACATATGATGATGGTGAATTTAAAAGTAATGAAAGTCGCAGTTTGATGTAAAACTGGACTAAATTATCTTTTAAATTGACAAACACCATATGTGTAATTCAGGGCACAGTTCAACCAGGATAAAAAAATAAGTTGTCTGTCGCCATTGACTACTGTACATATTTTTCCCGAAGCGAGGGACTTAGGCTCTATATGGCAGGAAATAAGATTAATTGGATTATATTCACTGGAAGTATAAAACATGACGTTATATCATTGCCGTAAATTAAAATGTGAAAATGATTTGTTTCCGTCCAACAGGTCCACAGCAAAGACAAGAAGTATGTGTGTAAAGTGTGCAGCCGGGTCTTCATGTCAGCAGCCAGCGTAGGAATCAAACACGGCTCACGTCGTCATGGTGTCTGTGCCGACTGCTCTGGCCGGGGCATGGCGGCGCTGCTGGACCACAACGGGGAGGTGGGAGGAGACATCTCTCCAGAGGAGGAGCTGTATCCTGGCGATCGTTTCCATGATGACCAGGCGGAGTGCGATGGTGACGGAGACGGGGAGGAGGAGATGATGGTCGAAGGGGACGGGGAGATGATGGGAGAAGGGGAGGAGGAAGGAGGGAAGTGGAAGGACTCGGGGATGGCCACCGAGGCACATGGAGCACTGGACAATGAAAAGGAGGAAAGTGACTCCTCGGCACAGGAGGGGGAGCAGCAGAACGGGAGTGAGGAGAGGGACTTCGCCTGGATCTCCTAGAACCTGTCAGGCTCCCGCTAGTGGCTCGTCAACCAATCTCTGAAGATCTCTTGCGATGATCTCTCGGGCAGAATCCTCTGCTCTATTTACCCATTCGTCCCACCGTGGGCAGGCCTTCCTTTGAATGGAAATGCTGTAGGGTGATGCGCGACAATGATCTAAAACCATTATGAGTAACACACTCAAATGCACGTACATACGCAAACACAAACACACAGACACACTTAGGCTATTCTCAACCTTGACTGCCATAGTAGAAGAAGAGTGGTCAAGAGATGGCTCAAGTGCAAGGCTTTTTCTGCTTACCTCCTTTACTTCTGATGCAGTGTTTTTTGTTTTTCTTTTTCTTGAGGGTTCAGGCCAGAGTCCAGTAGTTTTCTACTCTGTCACAACAGGAATCAACGAGGACGCTGCCAAGGACATGGCCAACGCTAGACTGCAACTTTGTATGTTTGCCATCACAATCACCATGGAAACCAAGGATCACAGACAGTGTAGGGAAATAGCCGGGAGGGGAGGGTAGGGTGTCTTGGTCCCACCTCGGCTGCAATGTTTCTGGGGAAAGTGTCTCTCTACGAGTCTAAATCTATTGCAAAGCTACGTGTGTCAGAGGAGCCGGCAGCCCAAAGGCACATTGTTGATGCAGAGTCCTACTGCCACAGACTTGCACTTTAATGACAACTGACTCCTATCAAAGCCCTGAACCCGTGGTTTACATTTTTGATCTGATCTTTACTTACCTAAACAACTCGGTGACCGCACCTACCTTTAAGGATATACTTTATGTCCTCTTGACTGTTATCACGATATAGAAATCACTGAATCTTTGTGCAGATTGCTGTTTATATAGCCTATGCCTTTCAGTGGGGTCCTTAATCTTTTCTTCACTTAAGTTTACCACACAGTTTCTATCAATCCATTCCAACAAATACTGGAGATTTGACTAATGTACATACGATTTTTTGAATTTACAAGGGGAGTCGAGTGAGTGTGAGACAGAGAGAGACTGAAAGAGACTTTTGCGGTTTATACACAAAGTGGACACCAGTTTCTGCTTCCCTGTTTGGAAAATCAACACAAATTGCCAACAGTGGATCCACATGACCTACACTATAAACTCTTTCTTTCTCTCTCGCTGTCTCTGGAGGTTGCGATGATAGGACCTGAGAGCCACGTCTCTCACACTTAAGGAGGGGCTGCCATTTGTTTAATTAAAAACGGTTCTTTATTTCTTTTCTTTTTGTCCCCTGTTTCTGTCTTGGTCAGTCATGTAATTCCATTTTCTCAACACAGAATATGCAGACTATCTCCGTGGTTTATCTTTCTTTTTGGTGATATGTTTTCTCTGGCTTTGTGCGGCGAAAAGAAGAGGATCAAAATTGTGCTTGAAATTCCAAGTTTGATATTCGTAGAGAGTGTAATATTAATTTGTTTTAACAGCTATTTATTGAAAAACCTGTTTGTGCATTCCTAATTTTTGAGAAGTCCCCCCCCCCCCCTCTTTGTGTTGGTGGAACAGGATGGGTGTTTGTATGCAAGAATGTTTGAGTGTCCAGTGTCCCAAAAAAAAGTCTATCTTGATTTCTTAAGATTATTTCTATGTTAATGACAATTCAAGTGAGGTAGATGACGTGTCTTCTTCTTATGATTATCAGAACTATGATTACTGTTGTTGATGTTACTATTATTAATTATTATTAAGTGCTGGATGCTAAGCTTTATTGTGTTTTCTTTTTTTTTTGACATTTTATATCTTGTATGAGAAAAAAAAGCTTTTATACTTTGCCTTGTTGTGGACAGCAAGCCATGGGGCTTTTATCAACCTTTTCTTGTGCCAGTTTACTCTTTTTCTGTCGTATTTGCTTTTTTACCAAGGGGGAAAACAATTTCACTGTCAAACTTCTCTGTTAGATATTGATTAAAACATATATTCAGCACACGCTTTTGCATCACTAATGTACACTAATTGATTAATATCAAACCAAAAACAATCTAGTACCTTGTATACATGAAGTGCTTTTGTTTCAGTGTGTGTGTGCAGGTGCTTTTTGGATTTATTGTTGTGGTTAACAGATTTGTTGTTGGGTTGTTTTTATTTTTTGGAACCTGTCACTATTTGTCACGGGGGGGGGGGGGGCACATCTTATGGTATTATTGTGAATATGAAGGGCTGTGTGAAAGGACCAGCTAGATTTAGAAGACCGCATCTTTAAGAGCAAGCTGATTTTCTTTTTTCTAGTTTCTACTGCCTCATGCCTCGCATGACACACAATCAAGTAGAAATGCAGCATGCGGGCAGAACACTCATCTAAGACAGCTGAGTGTTGAGTCTACATGCTCTATTTCTATCTGCCAGTGTTTTACTGGCTTGACTCTAGGTCATTTACATAAAGGGAAAGTGAGCACTGCAGCAGTAACTCTGGGAAACATTTTGTTGCCAGTGCTGGTTGCACACATCAGGCCTCTCTGCTACAGGTGCCATGGACTGCACATCCCATTAACTCCCACTGAGAAAGAGTACAATGCGATTTGTGATGCTTTCTTCATGTCTGGCAACTGTCTTTATTTTATTTCTGTTATTTATTGTGTTTTTGTTGACCCATTTATCAAAAAAGTTGTAATTTTTTGGGTGAAAAAAAGACAAAAGACAATGGGGTAGGATTTTTATGAATGTCAATGGTGGGTGTGGAAGGAGCCCATGATCGGTGACAAATCTCTGTCCTGTGGTGCCGATGAGCCCACTGAGAGACATCTGGATGTATGTCTGACTCCCCGGCCCCTGCGCTCTTCTCACGACCTGTACTGTATGTGTCCTCCCTCATACTGGGTTGTACTTCAGGAAAACGTCTGCCATCAACCCCTCAATATGTGCCTCAATGACATTTCACCTGTGTGCTTGTGAGAGATGTGTTTGTGTCGACGGATAGAGATTACTAAAATGCGACCGATCAGATTAGAAGTGCAAAATGTTTTTGAGGATAAAACTTCAAAGAGACAAATCGTGATGGGCGACGAGATTCTCCTTCCCACTGTGTGTTGATGAACTTTTGTGCCCTGATTCTGTGGTCTTAACTGCATGCCTGTGCTCATTTTGTCATACCAAAGCGACGTCTTCGGCATCTGCACACAACTGTCTCATTCCACATGATGCAAAACTGGAACTATTTGCTCTATTGCAGATGAATATGGGTATTCTTAGACGTGTACAAATTGCAATCCTCATTTAGCCTGTATAGCTTGATTCACACGTGCAAATCATGAAGCCATAGATATGGGTATATCTATATTATACTATATTTCAAAATTGGCGCTTTTTACTTTACATTTTGTTCTTCTACTAAGAGTGATGTGTGTGTATACCTTCATATATATGAATTTATATTGCTATTATATATTATTTATTTTCTCAAGTTTCAGAGGGTCTTTAATTTGTAAAAGGTCGCACTTGAAGCTTGAGTTTTGTTTATTTTCATTGGGAATACTGTTCAATATGATACTGACTTTATATTGATGATTATCATAAACCTGTGTTTGTAACAAAATGTGTTAAATAATCAAAAAAACCTGTCCTGTTTTTACACCTGTTTTGTTTTGGGCAGATTTAAGTGCTCTTGTGCAGATATTTTTCGGTTGATAGTATTGATCACAAAACATTTTTACAGTCAACCATGAGCCTCCTGTTTTGATGTTGGGGCAGAGCCTGCCGGCCGCCAAGCCTCTTTTTAACTTCATGTTTAGTGGAAGAATTAGCTTGATTATTATTTGCAAAAACCAATCAGTCTCAATAAATTTTGAAATTGCTGCTGTAAAGAAGTGACCAATGTGTGCTCTGCCTTCTTTTTTACACCTGTTGGGAGGGTTAAAGGGACTAGTGTTGTCATAACCACCAACTGTCCAAAAGGGGGCAGAAAAGACAAGTCAAAGAAAGAAGACACAAAGGAATGACTTCTCTGCATCGATCTCACATTGCCACCTTGCTTTCTTTGGAAGATTTGCCATTAAAACATCCCCTGCAGACATATAAAAGATAAATAAAGAATCTCACAGCAGACTTCTTCCATTCAAATTTATTTTCTTTCCATCACATTACATCACATAGATCACATTATCAGCATCATACATGGTCATCCATCTTTTCAAGCACTAGTCATAGGCTTGACATTCACACAAATACTCCTTGAGTGCACCACTCCTCAGAAAGTGCTTCTTCCGTGTGCGTGGGACTGCTGATGAAGACCAGAGGCCGAGCCCACACACAGGAGAAATCTTGCCCTCCAGTAGAAGACCCAAGGCTGGCGTCAGGTTTACCCTCATCTAAAAATGCATTTAGCTGTGTGTGTGTGTGTGTGTGTGTGTGTGTGTGTGTGTGTGTGTGTGTGTGTGTGTGTGTGCGTGTGCGTGTGTGTGTGCGTGCAATGAGCTTTTAGAGGAAAACAAACTTACATCCGCCTTGGGTTATCAGTTACTGAAAGGGAAAATCTAACACATAAAACCCTTCAGTGTTGTATCTCCTAACAAAAAAAAACAGGGGAAAAGAGCAATGCTGGACATGCAAAACAACCTCAAACTCAACCAGACAATCAATCAATCAGTCAATGAGAAAACAAAAAAGAAAGCAAAAGTCAGTTTTCACACCAGCCAGTATCAGGCTCAGTAAAAACTAAAAATAAATGGTCATCAAATGAGAGATCTGACAGACAGAGCATAAGGGCCTGGACAAACAATAACAGCGCGGTAGAAGAAGCAGAGAATTGAGTGGAGCTGCCATTGCAATGCATTACATTACATTTGATTTGATTTGGAAGGAGATCTATTGGCTTTGCTGCTGCTGGTTTACACACAAATAAAAACTGACATTCAAGAAAGGAGCACATAACATACATTTTGAAGTGTGGAGAAAAAAACGAAGGCTTTTTTTATGCACATTTTAAGGGTTTTACTTTAGCTTAATATACTGGGTAAAGGCTTGGGTGGGACCACAGTAAAGCTGGATAGCACAAGGACAGGAAATGAAAAAGGAACGGGTGATCAGAGAAGAATCACTGTAGTGAAAAAAGGAAAGGGGAAGGATATGTCTATTAGGAAACACGTGGAAGACACTAAAAGCGTGCTGTCTGTTGGAATGTGCAGGGCAGGATAAAGATTCATCATGACCAAAGGTCGAAGGGTTATCCTGCCTAACAACAACTTAACGTCACAACCACAAGCAACCACGACAACCACACATATTCAGAAAGATTACGATTTGGCAGGGAGAAAGACAAAAAGACGAACAGTGTGCACGAGTAGCCCAGATGTCACTGAAAGCTTAATTCTCGTTCCATTACAAAGCATCTCATTGCACAAAGTAAGATGGTAAAGCAATACTGCATGGTTGTGTTATTTGATATGACATAGCAGTGTGGCGACAGCTGTCTGTGGGTGTTAAAAGATTTGGATACCGAAGTCAGGACACGGTTCACTACAGGCAATACAAACTAGCCATCAAATACAACAAAAAAGAAAAGACTTTTTTTAGGTTTTACATTCAACATGTTTTGTTTTTCTCCCCTTTGCCTCTAAGCTACAATATATATTGAATCTTTATGTTTAATGCTCACTATAGCTTCTCAATCGACTTTAAAAAAAACAAGAAAGAAAATATTCTGAGCAACTATACTGTAAAAAAAACTTTTACTTTTCATATAACAAGATACGACAACAAAGAAAACAACAATACATAAAAAAGCCTTGCAGTTCTCTTTATGTTGCATATGTACAAGAAAGCCCTGAAACTGCAAATCCATCTATATCGTCACTGCGTGTCTTGTTTCTGCTTTCCATCAGCTGTATAACTCCGGTTTCCTCGCACACTCATTAACAGTCAACTTCAATCTCCATCCCTCGTTTTCTAGGTGAAAGTTGTTGAGACTGTAGATCTATTTTGCAAAAATTATCACCCAGTAAAGTTCTTTTGTCTAAGATCTGAGCACAACAGCAATTTTGTACCCTCAGTTCTTTCTGGCCATAACGACACAAACCACACTCAATGACCCAAGCTCTTAATGATACATCTCGGGCCTTGATCGCCACGGGCCACTTTAGTGCAAAAAAAATAAAAGAAATAAAGGTGGAATAGTGGCGGGCAACCGCAGAAACCTGTTAGCTTAACACATGCTAGCAGTACCATCCACTGCCAGCACAAGCATCAGCCTCTAACCCTGCTGGTGGAATCTAAAAGTGCTTACACTGAGGGTGGAGAGAGATCTGATGGGTCACATTTGACACTCCATCAATGACCAAAAAACCCAGAGATAACAGAATTAAAAGTGGTATCCAGCACTAATAACAGTATCTACACAGCTTCTACCTTAGCTCAGTTAAATGTTAATAAGAAGAAACCTGTTTTTAAGTAATGGAAGCACAAAGAAGAGCTTTATGGATAAAATGTGTGAGTATTGTGAGAAAAAAAAAACTCCAGGCAATAAAACACTGTAAAAGCATCTGTTATAACGTACAGCCACTGACTGAAACTGGTGTTTTCCCATCACTGAGACAGGGCAGGTGCTGCTTTCGGCCCTCGGCACTCCAAGGAAAGGCAAAGTAAATAACTACCTAAGTACCACACTGTACTTCTCAGTACCACACTTCTGAAACAGCCAGCACCACTATGTTTAGTACAATAAATCTGACACAGAGAGCAAGACATTACAAAGTCAAGATCACTTGCTAATAATGGGGGACCCCAGAGGTACAGAACCCCTATCCCTGACACCCCATTTAGTCCATCGGGCAGTGACGACACCCCTCCCACCCGCTCGGAAAAAAGAAAATCCTTTCACTTCAAAATTTGTGTATATAAAATGTCCATGTATAAAAACATGTCTTGACGCAGTGCAACGTAGTGCAATTTCATTAGGTCGGTATACCTTTTCTTTTTTTATGTTCTTTTTATTGGCACTTTGTGAAGTTTCTGACCCAAAGAGGCCTGAAGAGAGGCTGCTCTCACAAGCTGAGAGAGAGAGAGAGGGAGACCTCTAGCTTATCTGGGATGCCACTGGAATAAACAACTTACAGGCAGGATCATTCTTTTTTTTTTTTTTTAAACACAAAACAGATTTTTAGAACGGGAACGGAATGAGATTATTAACTACTATTATGGCTAACACGTATGCTTAATATGCTTCTGCCAACTGACTTCAAGCCACCAATTAACAGTCAAGGATCTGCTTCCCAGCATTCATCGAGAAGTGATAACCGGCCCACTTTAACGTGGTATCAGCATAGAGCAGACGGCACGAGTGACCCTGTGGCGGCAGGGGACAGCCCAGGTGTTTCTATGGCGACAGAGGTCGGAAGTCTTACTGAACCTCAGTCAGGCAGCCCGCTTGAATGCTTGACGGCATGCTTGTATAGGAGAGGAAAGGCACTGTGTTTGTGTGAGCGTGTTTGTTGTACGTTCCTATGGGGATCAGGTCAGGTCAGGAGTGCTTAGAGAGCAGAGAGCACACGGCAGAATTTACATTCAAAAAGCTGCTGAAGAACAGCACGGGGGTTAATCTCTTTAAAAATACATATGCACCGTAATACCTCCGCCTGAGAGCTTGTTAGTTAGTTTTTTCCTTATCCAAACTGAGGGTCTGAGGTTGTCACATGTTGTAGAGATGGTGAAGCATTTTGAGGCTAATGTGTGATTTTGGGGCTGTGTAATTAAATAAATTAACTTGACCAAGCTTTATGGGAGACAGGTTATCATCTTTAAAAGTCAGTATCATCTTTTATCACGGCCCTTTAAATCTACAAATTTACTGAGTCGACCTATGGCTAGTTCCTGATGAGCGGGGTCAGAAGAGCGACTCTTCTAACAATCTCTGATTGCATCAGAGATCATCACTAAGTTGCCCAATTACAAATAAACCTGGCCCTGCAGGTGTACAATTTTAGGCTGGTAACCTTCAAAGAATAACTAGGTGACTTATTTAATTTGTCTTTTGTAGGAATGACAAATTAAATTAATTTTTAATAATAATAAAAATCCAGAATGATCTTTGAAAGATCATATGCTTGTCAAGTGACCACTGTCCTTGCATTTTGTCTTGGATAATTAATAGAAATACAAAACAGGACTGTTTCCTGTTTTGTATTCCTGCTTTAAAATTCTCCATCTTATATTAAAATGATTATGGCAATCTATCTGGGTGTCTTTTTTACGTGAAGCACTTGGTGCGTGTAATTTTTATGTAAACCACTTTGAGCTGCATTTCTTGCATTCAAATTAAAAGGGTGCTTTTAACGTGGATTGGCCAATATTGCTGAAAATGTATTAGTTTTTTTAAAACAATACAGATGAAAGGGATATATCAAAAACTGTCCCACTATCTAAAAACAAGCTACCACCTATATTTCATCTAAAGCTTGGAAAAGCAGGCCCGCCATTTAGTATTACAGGCCTATTCTTAAAAAGAGTAGAAAAATCCCCTTTGGTAAAACATTTTTAAACTTTAGCTCCACTTCCATATCAATCAGTTTTAAGTCAACCACCTACGCCGCTACTCTCCACTGACTTGATTTGTTGCTCACTTTTCATTTTCAAATGTTGGACCCCAGTAAATCCTAAGGGTTAACCACAACATCTACCAAAATAATAGGAACATGTTCCTTTGAAGTTAGGTCTGGTATCTACAAATGTTGCAATGCTGGTTAATGATAGTTATTCCAAAAGAATAAAGATTAGGTAACCTCTCCGTTTAAAACTGTTAGAAATGTATTAGACTACCTGACTTAGTATCAGGCAGTGATTGTTTGGTTACAATCTCTATGTTATTCACTTACATGCACATACATCAGTCAGACAGTAAGTTTAAGTTTCAAAGGGCAGTTATCACTTCTTGTGGTAAACAATCTTCAAGAACATCAGCTGTCAAAGAAAAAAAAACTGAGCCTCAACTTTACGTTAATAACAATGACAACCACAAAGCAAGAAAGACCATAATAAATGCTCTAATTCTGCTGATTGCACAGTGCAACTGCTAGTTGCTTCAGCAAGTCACTGCTGAAAATAAACTCTATATAAGAAATAGATATCCACTCTCTCAGGCTCTCAGGCATGCGCTGTGGTTACAGTGATACAAAGACAACTTATTTCTTCAAGGTGCATATCTCTAACTAGAGAGAAGAAGAGAGGGAAATAATTTTCATATATAGTGTACATCTCAAAAATATTTTGGAAAGTCAAAAGGAAACATTTTGTACCACTTTTTGTGAGGGTTTTGTGCATCTTTGCAAAAATACAAGAAGTATATCTGGTTCTGCTGAATTTGCTTAATGAACGGGTGTGGATACTGAACAATATGTAGAAAACATACAGTCAGTATCCTGTAAGGCTGCAGAAGACAGTGATGCTAGGTTCAGGATTGAGCTTACACCTAAACTGTTGGTTGTAAGTGAACAGGCCTGTATGCCTTTGGTAGGTTTGAAGTCCCTTAAACAGTGACAATGAAAAATGGATATGCTACAGGTCTCACCGAACGAATCTGGTGTTAACCCTTGAACCTCCGGAAAGAGTCATGATCCACCCCATAAACAGTAAATTACATGATGATCCTATAATGAACAACAGAGTATACCAAAAAAGCTTATCTGTAGTCTTTAAACTTAGCCTTGAGTTGAGGCTGCAAAAAAAGTGAAAAACAAAAAAAAGAAATCAGAAGGCTGGGAATCCAATTTAAATTTTTCTTTTTTCCTCATTCATCAACAGAGTGAAAAAGTTTCAGTCTTAGAAAAAGTCTCCAAACCTGCATAAAGTTATTTTTTCTTGCTGATATTTTTTTTGCTTTTTGTTTGTTTTTTGTTTTTTTTACGCACCAGTTTTATTTTCTTGTTGTGTTTGGAAACGGAAAAGAGAGAAGGCGGACCCCCTGCTGGGCTCGGGGAAGCAGCACTGAGAGCTCCAATCGTGAAGAAATCTCCCCCGGTAACTCCTCAGTGGAAGAGTCCACCTAGCTGTCACTCCAAGTGAAGAAGAGCCCATCTCACAGACGCGGGAAGGGGACCGGATTAGTCGGTGAATCTCTGGCAGGCTTTTTTCCAGCGACAGGCTGTGCACCACATGTCTCTCTTCTCCATGCCGTACACCTTTCGGCACTTCTTCGCCTCTCCACGGGGTTTCCTTGGTAACAGCAGATGTGACAGCATTAAGGACATGCACACAGACATGCAGACGCCCACATGGGCATAAAAACACATATGTGCAATGCGCTCGAAGACACATAAATGTGTACCTGCGCATTATAAGGGAAGGGTCAAGAACACATACACATAGAAACACACAAGAACAAGTCAATATAAATGTTCCACATGAGGAAGCCATCGTTAATGAGGTTAATGATTTGATGCAACTGCAATTGTTCTTTTATATTTGATCTGATATTTGATGTGATATGATTCAGCACCATAAAGAGCAACTCAAGGTGTTGGCAGTGAACGGTGTCCTTGCTATGGGTCGTTTCAACATTAGCATGATGTAAATTGAGGTGGCTGTGGCTCAAGGCGCAGAGTGGTTGTCCACTTATCAGAAGGTCAGTTGTTCGATTCCAGGCTCCCCCAATCTGCATACTGAAGTTTCCTTGGGCAAGATACTGAACCCCAAATTGTTGTGAATGTGTTTTTCTGTTTCTGATGGCAGAGCCACTTAGCCTCTGCCACGGTGTGAGTTTGATGAAGTGGAAAAGCGCTTTGAGTGGTTGGAAAGACTAGAAAGGTGATATACAAGTACAGACCATTTACATAAGCGTCTCCATGTCCTTATTTTACTTTCCATCAACTATTAACATCAACTACTACTATTATTATTAACACACTGCTAGAAGTGTAATAACTGATATTATTATTAATTAAAGTATTAGGGCATCTGTGTAGTAAATGTATTTTATGCAGTAAAAATGTATCAGCCACTTGACATTTGTTAACATTGACAAACCACAGTGACAAAATTTGATAGCCTCTAACTAATTTGAAAGCGTGACCCCTTTAAGGCTGCAACTACTGATTATTTTCATTCTCAGAATACCGGTTAAAAATGCACCATACAAATTCACAAAGCCCAAACTGACATTTGGAAATGAATTCTTTTGTCCGACCAATAGTCCAAAATGCAAAGATATTCTATTTACTATCATTTAGAACCAAGGAAAGTAGCCAATTTTCACATTTGAGAAGCGAGAGTAAATGTTTGGCATTAGCAATTGTTGCAGCCCCAGACCACTTACAATTCATTGCAGTAAATGCTTCTAATTTGCATGAACTCCACTCAAACTACAGCCATAGTCACAAAGAGAAAGCAGCTCATTTCAAGCGACTGTGATGTGGAGGACAAAGGAACATAGAAGAATAAAGAAAGAAAGACAAAGGAAGGTAATGTGTTTTATCTTAAACCCAGTCCCATAATTGTGAATCACAAGAGATAAATGGAGCAAAACTACCCCTACTTTCTTGATCTACCCAAATTAATGGAACACTCTTAACACAATCACAGAGACACACACTGCTGCGTACCTGGTTCCTGGTGTTGATTTAGGTGCCGGTGTTATTAAAGCATGGTTCTTGTTAACAGCGGTGTGTGTGCTGACTGCTGGCTGCCGCTTTTCACCAATGCTAACTGTCCGGACATGAGTCACAGGCCCCTGCAAAAGTGGAAAGACATTATAAGTACATTGTTTAATATTATACTAATACAATGTGGCTCAACTCAATATTATATTCTACATGACAATGACAGATATACAAAAAGATACAACCTAACTCTGTCCCTATCAGAATGAAGTAAAAAAAAAAGTTATATTATAACTTTTTCATTTCTAACTAACTAGTATGAGCATATAAACTAAAAAATACCATTTAATGTGGTTAAAGAAGGATTGTCTGCATTCATCTATAAATTAATGAGTGATTCTGCGTTATACTGTATTAAACCCGTTTACCTTCAATTAAGTCATTTGCACATGACAGCAGGCTGCTACAAAATAACTGCACACAGCTCTACATACATCAGACCGGTCAGTTATGGTATTCTGCCCGTTTATACAAGAGACATCAGAATACTGGAGCTCATTGATCCTGTGAGTCACTGCATCTTTTCCAATAAAAAAAAAAAAAAAAGTGCTGTGTCACATTTTAAGATATGTTGTAACTATTTATGTCAAATACAGATAGAATTATGACGCGATCATATAACTTCTTTAACAAATTATTTTTTATTATTTGCTTGTTTTGTGATCGTACTGATCAAAGTGAATTAAAAGAGTGCACTATCTGGCTGCAGATCTGTGGTGCATTGTGTTTCCATCGTGCAGCTATTCACCATCCAGACAACAACATGATTTCCTGGTGAGGTCGACTCTTCATTTGTTGAGCCACTGTCGTCATGCGTCACTGTGATTGGCACAGCTGTTTCAGAGCGGTGAGACCAGTGATGTGACTGTGCCCGAGGGATTCACAGAACAGAGACTTAACAAGTTAAGGATCAATGTGGTCTTGTTCTTCCCAGTCTCACTGCAGCTAAACACTGCTGAACATTTTATTCTTTTAGACAGACTTTGAAAGTAAGTTGGCCTTAGTCACTGCTGTTATTCCTACGGTACCGTACTGGCAGAACATTCTGTATTGCCTTTGATTAATAAGAGCCACAATTTCACCTTGTGGAACCACAGCTGTACTGTGCAACTTCTATAAGCGTCCGATGTCATCAGGAGACAGATATGTTATCACTATTACACAGACGACATCCAGTTTTGCATTTCTGCAAAAGCTGCATTAATACTCTGTATCTGTGTTTCAGACGCTAGCACATGTATGGCTTAAAAGTTTTGTGCAACAGAACCGTGACAAAACATAGGAACTCGTTACTGTAGTGGACTCCAGCTAAAATACCTGCAATTGGTGTCATCCTGGGCCATAATCTCAATTTGTATGCCTACATAAGGCTGTTTTATTACACTTTAAAGTATTACAAGAGAGTTGCTGCTCACACTGCTAAGGCAAATGTTGAGAGATCAGTCTGCACATTTCCTCACTCGCTGGCTGCACTACCTCGACACAATCCTTTCTGGTCTGCCAAAATAAGCCACAGTTCAAAATCAATTTGTATAAAATTTTTCAACTACAACCAGGTGGAGCTCACATTACATATGTTTTTTGTGTCCCTGCATGTCAGTTTTATTATTGATTTTAAGATAATTTTATTGGTTTGTAAATCTTGAAGCAATTCTGTGCCTAAGGACCTCTGATGTGCTTTTAAGATTCAGTCTGTGCCCCCTAGATCCCTCAGGTCCTCTGACTGTCTCCTGGCTGTCCCACGAGCCAGGACACTGATTCATGGCAATGCTGCCTTCAGCCACTTATAACAGCCTACTAGAAGCACTGTTTTTTTTTTTTTGTACTATTGTTATAGTGTGATTTTAATCTTTTACCTTTTTTTTTTTTTTAAACGTCTTTTACATTAAATTGCATAAAGGTTTTATAAATAGCCATAAGACATATACAACATAGTGTTTGCTAAATATTTAACGTTCTTTATCTTGACTCAGTGTTAAACCTTTTGAATGACATATTTGGATGAATTGTGCCAAACAAAGAAATGCCTCTGTATATAAAAAGATGATGGTATTAAGAAGCAGGGAGAGTGAAAAACTATAGAGTGACAAAAAAACTACCAAAAAAAATGGCAACAAGCGGAAACAGCAGGAGAGAAGTTACGATTAAGATAAAAAGGCGTGAGACAAAGCCTCACTCACCGGGACGCCTTTGAAAATGACAGGAGGGGACTGCCACGACACACTGATGCCATTCCCAGTCCCAATTCCAGGCCCGGTGCCATTACCATTGCCTAACCCAGCCAGCTCAGGACCCGCTGGGATACTCACTGGAGCAGTGGCCTGGAACATGGACAACCACCAACCCGGCATAGTCAGGAGAGGACACGACAGAAAGGAGAAGGGACAGGGAAAGTGCAGATAGCAAAAGAGGGGACGAGAATACAGAGGGGGAAAAAAATCATATAAGGTACGGCTTTTCTCCACCTCTACATCTGAAATGTGCCTCAAAATCAACTCTGACCAAGAACACCACAAATCTTTTTTTAATTTATGTACAGAAAATTCAAAAGTTATCCGATTATAGTTAAACAATACTGGAAGCACATAACAGCATACAGAATAGCAGAGAGAGCATGAAGTTAGCAGCATGAATAGAAGAGTAGGAATACAGTGCAGCACAGAGAAAATGACACAAGAAATAGTCATTGTAGTTTCACTGCGTATGCATACTGTGCCTATTTTTACGTGCATTTAGTGTTGTCATGGCAACTGAAAGTTCAATACCACCTCGAACCGCTGCGAAGGACTGAGTTCAATATTGAATATTTTAAAGATTTATACTTTTAACAAAATGTGTTCTTCCATCTGAAACCATTTCATTTTACCTCCAAGGGCACATAAGTGAGGAGTGCATGTGGATTTGTATAGTTTGAGGAAGAGAAAGAAGAAGGAGGACACAGAGAAGAAGAAGAGGGCGGCGGCACAGATACCCAAAGTTGCTACAAAGCAATTCAAATAAAGTGTTACGAGCAGGAATGTAAGCATAATTAAATCGCATGGCTAAAACCTTTCTGACTTAAAAAAATAGTCTGACTTCACTCTTCATGTGAACTAGAACCTAATGTTAATATCTGCAAGAATTTTTGTTTCATTACTCTCCCTGATATATACTCCCACACTGCTGTAGGAGTTAAGTAATTCACCCTGAGGCCAGAGCTTTTTTTTCCCACACTGATCTCAAAACACTGCCTCTGCAGATTCTATATGACAGAGATCTGAAACTTTGTGACTTGGTAGCATACCAACTGCTTAATGTTTTGTCTTATTTTCAGAGATTAAATTCAGTAATGTAGGTGTTTGTATGCTTGTGTGTGTGTTCAAAGTCTGTCTTGTGGCATGTGGGAATTACCTGGTAGGCATGGTCAGTGCGGATGTGGCAGAGCGTGGAGGGAGCTGACTGACTGAGCAGCGTCGGGGCGTGGCTCTGCGAACCGTTCATATTGATGTGATCGGAGTGAGGAACATCGGTGAGTGGCGGGGGGAAGACAGGCGGAGGACCTGCCGTGGTAGGGGAGGTGGGTGTGAGGCTGGACAAGCCCTCTGTTAGGCTGTCCATGTTGACCTCGATCTCTGAGTAGTAAAAGTCCTCCTCTCCATCACTGTAGTCCGAGTCGTTGTTTCGCCTGCAGGGGAAGAACAGCAACGACTTAGAAACTCTTCGGGATCTCCCTAAATGAAAGTTATTTTACCTCCATTTTTTTATTTCAGTTTCAGCTTTGAAGTAATAATAAACCGCATTGGACCTCTTATACTTTGGGTCACTTTTGAAGACACACTTGAGTCAAACTTTAATGCTATAATGCAGTCCTTTCTCTTCTTGTACTTGCTAACTGCTCTGAACACAGCAGCTTTATTGATGTACAGCTTTACGCTCTGTTGGCTGTGCAGGCAATTAATGCTAGGTATTATAAACTACACTATACTCTGGAGCATCACTCTCTCTTCAATATCTTTTAATCACATCTTTATGTAGGTACTCTAGGTGTTGAAATTTAGTCAGTTTTTCCCCTTTCATTTAAAATTCTTCAACACATGTCCACACACTTTCTCATCTGCAGTCATCTGGCACAGGTCCATGATCTCAAATGGACATTGCTCTGAGAAGCATTATGTTACATGTTACATGTGCCAGAGGTTGGTTGAGTAGGCCTATGATATTTTGCCATCGCCATCTAGCACATTATTTTCGTGATGTTAGATATTTCTCTGTAAATTAGGCACAAAAAAAATTCTGTTTACAAAAAAAATGCTAATAAATAAAGGTGAATAATGTTTTTTCTATTTCACATAATTTCAGTTCAGTAGTCAGTATTGTTATTGTTTTTGTATTGTTTTCTAATTTAGTAAGAGAACTGGGGGAAAAAATCCATCAACAACAAAAGCTCCAACCAAATACTCAAACTACAATTTTACAAATTTTTGCATATATTTATGATTATGATGAGGGGTGCTCATGCAGGTACCAGGAGTTAAGTGGAAAAATTGTAAAACTCAGCTAATTTGAAAAAACAGACATTATGATTTTGATAAAATCTATCCACATATTTGTGTTTCGGTAAGATTACAAATGTAATGCTGATCTCCATCTATCAAAGGGGTATGATAAAGGGGTACACAAGCCCATCTGATATGGTTATGAGGGTACATGAGACAAAAAGGTTGGGAACCACAGAGCCACATGGCCAAAAAAAAAGTGCAGGAAGCGGTTACTCTTCCCAGCAGCAGGGGGCAGTAAAAGCCAGTGTGCTGCAGATGTCCTCAAACAAACAAGCTGGGGATAAAATGATAATAACTGTGAGGATAGTTTTTAAAAGTTTTTTATTACTGCTTTGTATTTCACTAGGTGACAAGTGTATCATTTAATTTTTATCTCTCAAGTGTCCCAAATATGATACAATGTGATACCTTGTACATTTTATATCATATTGAGTCATCTTTTAAGCATTGTGATTCTTCTTCTTCATTGGAAAACATACCTATAATATAAGCACAAGGCACATGTGTGAAGAAGCGGTAATACACACGCTTAGCTATACAGATGCAAAGGCTATTGGACAGCCTCCAAGCTGTGCCAAATCAGACCCGTGTCACTTTTCTTCTTGTCATACTGCGTTATTTATATCACAAAGTTTAACACTACTGCCCTGACGCTGCAGAGAAGGAATTACTTAAGTGGCCTACACAGTGAAGGTCTGTAGTGAAGTTCTATGATGCAAATTCACATCATCCCTATCAATTTCCAAACTGATTTTGGGAAGAGAAAAAAAAACTAAACATGAATACAAATAAAAAAACAAACTTTTATACACTCCCAGTGTCACAATGGGGACCATCAGTGTGAGTCATACAGATCATCACACTGCCCGGTAGCGGTGGACGTTTGTGTGTGAGTCATTGTGGGTGTGTGTGTGTAGTGGTTCAGCTAAGACAAAAACTGTGGATAAGTGCATAATAAACACAAGCCAACATGAGAGACTGGGGGATTGGGAGGAAAGGGATTGAACCTAAAATATTTTGATTTCAAATATAAGTTTTTGAAACATTAGACCACACACCTATAAGAGATATGCAGAATACAACTGGTGATAGTTGGTCAAAAATTAAGCGAGCTCTCGGTGTGTGTTCAGTTTCTCACCCCAGGTGGACGGTGCGCACGTGTCGCTGGATCCCTGAGGAGGTGCTGAGGACCTTTTCACAGTTCTTCCACAGGCACTTAAACATCACCTTCATGGAGTTCTGAAAGAGATGTTCAACACAAAGGCAACATGGATCAGCATCAAGTGTCACTATAAACACAGAAACAGTGTCTTAAAGTGTAAACAAGTAAGTAAATCAGGATGGGATGATATATCATTGATATCTATACCTTTATTCCATTGCATCTATCTTTTGGTTAATTTATTTAATCCCTTGTTTAAAGCCCAGGGGCTGCGAATAATTGTCTTAAAAATGAAACAAACACCAGCTGTCAGTCATGGTAGAAACATTGATTAAACATATGTGTAGATCACTGATCAGTGTTTCAAGGGAAAAAGAGGTTTATGCTGCATGTATTGTCATGCTCCTCTCTGTGGATCTCACTGGCAGCCTCAATAGAAAGGTCTTCATGGGGGATTGAGTGTCACTCTACAAGGGGCCAAATACAATACCTCATTAGAGAGCTGTTAGAGCACCAAGCCGATAAAAATAGAAACCCGATACGTGACAAGTTCAGACACATACAGAGTAAAAGACAAAGACAGGGAGAGAGAAGGGACATTGAAACTGTACCCTTTTCTGTCTACTTGACAGTACTCGCATGTTTGCTGAGATTGATGAGCAGAATAAATTGACTGTTCTGATCAGTTCCTGCTGTCTGCGCATGTTGTGGGCTTGCGTGAAGATCTATCTTACCGGAAGTGGTTTGGTGTTGGGGTGCTCCTAATGTTTAACGCAACATTCAAGACATGCAGAATTACTTACCCATATAAACATAGACACAGGTACACAGGCACAACTGTGAAAACAACACTGACCTCTTTTTAACCTCTGAACAGCAAAAGTGGCATTTGTAAATGCTTTTCATAACCGATCCCCCTCTAATCTGATTTCACATTAAGCCCAGAAAAACTCTTCTTGGTTCATAAGCAGGCTGTAAGGAGTGGGTGTTCTTTATTTCTATTAATTTCTTTTATTCTATTAATTTTGTAATTTTTTATTTGTTGTAATTTTAATTTTGCATATCATGGGGCTGGCAGCTGTCCCATGAGCAGGCAGGGACCTGTATCACTGCTAATGAAAGACAGTGGGTGTGTACTCTCATTACCTTCCAACAGCCTATGGAGAAAGAAGGGAGGTAGCCAGCAGGAAAGACAGAAAGAGGAACACTGAGCAAGAGAAGTGAGAGCAGAGCAGATTTTTATCAATGGTATATTAACTCCTACATTGCTATTCAATTCTATTTAATGCAGAAGGCTTTATCTACATAAACAAGTGTGAAATACAAACATAAATAACCAAAGAATTGTGCATATATATATATATATATATATATATATATATACACACACACATACACACACACAAAAAAAAGGGGAAAAAAGTATAAATAATAAATACAATAATTATAACAAAAGGAGACTAATCTACTAATCATCTGGACTATTTTTCATAGACTGTCCCTCCCTTTCATTTTTTTCAACAGCATGCCATCAACTAGAGCCCGACCGATGTGGGATTCTTGACACCAATATAGATTTTAAAGGGGGATAATTCACAGTTTACCGGTATGGCGGCATTTCTGAGCTGGAACGAGCCGTTTCTATGTGGATTGTGCAACAATTTTGCGCCGGTATGACTATGCAAAGGTGCTCCGGGGGGTGCTTTTTTAAGCAAATAACTGTATTAAAGAAAGTTGTATTCTTTAACATGTTAAACATTTTATTTAAACTGGGCATTTCTAAGATTGTTGACAACTGATTTTAACTGATCATATATTTTATGTTTAAAATATTGATCTGAAAAGTAACTAATAATTATAGCTGTGAAATATTAAATGCAGTGGAGTAAAAAGTACAATATTCACCTTTTAAATGTAGTGGAGTGAAAGCAGAAAATGCCATGGAAATACTCAAGTAAAGCACAAGTTACAAGTACAAGTAAATTGTACTAAAGTACAGTACTTGAGTAAATGTAATTAGTTACATTCCCCCACTACAACATTGTTTAGATTCCGAATCATTATTTCCATAGATTGAACTCCAATCAGAAATGCTTTTTTCTTGCTTATCAAAACATATCATCTTTAGCAATATTTCACTGTTAATGCATAACATTAACAAGTATGATCAGCTCGTGAGTAAAAGATGCGGATGTTGTTTATTTACTTTCCAGCGTCGCAGGTGTAGGGTGAAATCAACACTCAACAGACTCAATCCACCACCAGCTGCAGAATGAATGGGAAGAGGTGCTATGAGGCTTACCTTGCGATGGGATCATTGTTTGTTAGCTTTCCAGTATGTATTTGAAAAACTAAAGACACTGTTTGACTATTTCTGCACCGTCTGTAATACTGTAAACAATAGGGTTAAAAATAGATCTGCTGGTCAAACTACGTAAAGACACCATTTCTAAAACACACCAGTAAGTGACATCACCAACGACAGTGCAGGGGTGAAGGTATCACGATCCACTGTTCGAAGAAGACTCGGGGAGCAGAAATATAGAGGACACACCACTAGATGCAAACCACTCATCAGCAGTAAGAATTGGAAGGCCAGATTGAAATTTGCAAAGAAGTACAGAGATGAGCCACAAAAGTTCTGGAACACAATCTTGGACTGATGAGACACAGATTAATCTCTAGCAAAGTGATGGAAAGGCCAAAGTGTGGAGAAAGAAAGGAACTGCTTATGATCCGAAGCATTCAAGCTCCTCTGTGAAGCATGGTGGAGGTAATGTCATGGCTTGGGCGTGCACGGCTGCTTCAGGAACAGGCTCATTAATATTTATTGATGATGTAACTGATGATGGTAGCAGCAGAATGAATTCAGAAGTGTAGAGAAACATTTTGTCTGCCAATTTACGGAGAAATGCATTGAAACTAATCGGGAGGAAGTTTATCATGCAGCAGGACAATGAGCCAAAGCACACTGCCGACAAAACAAAGGACTTCATCAGGGGGGAAAAGTTGAAGGTTTTAAACTGGCCAAGTCAATCACCTGACCGTAACCCAATAGAGCATGCATGTGAGGTGATGTCGATGGGTCGCAGGCTTGAGGCAGTTATTGCAAGCGAGGGTTATGCCACCAAATATTAAATGTTATTTACTTTAAGATTATTTGTTCCATTACTTTTGCTGACCTAAGAATGTAATACCTAATACAAATGGTGATATGCCCTAAGTTGTTTAACACATCTAGATGTGAATACGAGGAAGTAAAAGCTGAAATTCTGAACTCTTGTCTCATACTCATCTTTTGATCTTAAACCCAAATGTCTTCAGTGAACAACAAAAACAAAGGAATTTGCCTTACCGTTCCAATACTTTTGGAGGGGACTGTATGTTTTGCGGGTGCATATCAGAAAACTTATATGCTTATTCCGATATGTCTGTGATAAGCCCATATCAGCCCTGTATCTGCCCAAAAAAATCAACTGACAGATAAATCGGTCAGGCTCTACATTAAACTGCTCAAGTGGGCTGGCTATTTGCATGTTCCCATGTCCCCATGCTATTTAAAACAACCCTCTTAATAAAAATGACACAGCAAAGCTAGTCTTTAATCCCACTAACAATCACAAATCACTTAATTCCCTAAGCGTTTTTCTTGCATCTTAACACTGTTACAGTAAGACCGGTGATTGCCATGTTTAATAATCCTCTTAACTCACTGCCTGCAAAAAAAAAATCAAAATCAAAAGAGCCTGCAATCCAAAGGGCAGCTGCTCATAGAAGGTTTAGATCTCTTGGTCTGGCGTCAGCTATACTGCAACGTTCCCTCCCTGTTCCACACAACTTGTGTGTGTCTATCTTCCTCCCAGCGTCATCCTACTTCATTTCCTGTCTGCTTATCTATGGTGTGGCATGGGTCTCTGGCAGCATCGTCCTTGGAGCCTTTCTGGTTTCATACATTCGGCAGCTCAATAATCTTCACTGCCGCCCCACTCCAGGGAGGCTGAATTGCAAACTCCTACATACTGTACGGTGTAGGAGCACGCCTCTGTCACTGTACGAGGTATAAAATGTGGACGAAATATTGAGATTCATTTCTCCTCCCGTTGCTACCTTCATCAAGCTTCATTTCTCCTCTCCTCCTCTACACCCTTTGCGTCTGACTGTCCTCGTTTTTATGCATCCCTTAACCCTTGTGTTGTTTCCCACTGTTCATCCCTCTGCTCTCCTTCATTCATATGAAACCTTCCCACCTCTCCCCCATGAAAAGATGAAAAAGGGCCCAGACAGCTTCTTGACAGTGAAAACACTTGGACGTTATAGACTGTTTCTACAGTAAAAGAAATGGAGGGAGAGAAGTGAAAGAGACATAATCCATCATCCACACAAGCAGAAAGCGACAGGCCTTATGTCAGAGGCTTTAAAACTGCAGGGTGCTAACATTTTCTGAATGTTTCTAGGGGATTTTCCAAGGTCTCTCCCTGCTGCTACTTTATAGAAATAACAAAAGCACACCCGAATTGTTTCTCTCAAACTTTGTACCTTAACCATTGCTCAGCGTGCGCTTATTTTTGGTTTAAGTTAAAAGTGGAGTGGACAGGATCTGGGGCTGCTGTGATAACCACAAAACCACAGCTGTGTTAAGCAACTAGCAGAGTCAAGAAACTGTACTGACTAGGGCTGAACGATATGGCCAAAAATATTATCACGATAAAAACTTTCAAATCTTTCGATATTGATAATTATCACGATAAGTATCAAATAGTTTTTTCTTTCAAGTTTAAAGGCTGATTTTTGCTCCTGAGTGAAAGTTGAAGAAACCTGATGGTTAATTGTGGTTTAAACTTTTCTTTATGGTCAACACTTGTTGCCAAACAGTGGATCACATCACAAATCTGAGACAGAACATTCAAAATATTTATGATAAAATCGTGAAGTAAAATTATGTAAAACCTTTTTCAGTCCTTTTCCTCAACAAAATAAACATCTTAATAAGAAAAATGAAGTCCTAATTCGTGTATGATTTAAGTAAATAAAATCAAATATTTATTGAATATTTATTGAACATTTGTTATATTGTTATTGAAAAAAATTATATTGCGATAATTATTGTTATTGTTTTATTGTCCAGCCCTGGACAATGACTCTACTGACTGTAGAGTTTAACTTATTATCCAAATGAAATATAGTTCACTTACTCTAACTGCTGGTCAGGAGTCTACCACTTCTCATTTGCATGATGTATAAATCGAATACACATATTGATTCAAATATTAAAGCAAAAATTAATTTGGCAGATCAAATCAAACTAAATATAAGTAAGTTTGAAAATGATACTGGAAGGTGTTGACATTGCACAATTGGTCTAAATCTAGAGATGTTAGCTGCTTTTTCACCAGTTCAATTTCAGATATTGCTAATGCTAATCTAAAAATTTACTACACAAAATGACACCGGTATTACACTGCTCTGTGATTATGCCTTATTGCAAGTATAATCCAATTCAGAAAGAAAGGGTGACAAGTGAAATATAACTTTTGTTGAGTTCATAGCATGTTTACAATAAATAGGAGCTGCTGAATGGGAAAAAAATTGTTTAAATTAGCTTCCCATGCAATATAACACGCAGAAAATGTGAAAAATAAACAACTGTATATTCTAAAAAATAAAAGTAAATTAAAAATACACCTCACAATATTTTCATTCCAAAATTCACTACAATGGGATATGACATCTTTACCTTTCGCTTACGAGGTATAGGGTCCTCAAACAAGAAGTGCGTGCTCTCTGTGACATCCTCATTGACATCATCACTTTGGGCCGAGAGCAGGAAGTTCTTGTTGGTTTCGTTGGAAAGAGGTGGGGACGGTGTGGAGGGCACTGATTGATCGCTGGCATCCCAGCTCCAGTTGCCACTGGTTGAACTGCTGTAGCTAGCCGACAGCACCTCTTTCCAAGCCCTGCTGGCTGGCTCCGGGACTACAGTTTAAAGAACACACACAGTTAACTTCAGATTAACTGCAAGATGGCTAAAAAGGAGATGTATCCTCTTTGAAGACAGCCAAATGTGAACATGAGTGTAAGTGCGCACAATTTCAAAAGGCCTGAATTAAAAACAATATGGGCAAGATAATGTTGGGACTGTATGCAAAACAATCCTGACCCAAATTCTAACTCTGTGATGAAAATCGAACATCTTTCAAAAGCCATTCCTGTTGGATATATAAATGCTAATATATTTAATCTCTTATATATAGTAGATATTTTAATGCCCTAACATTTAGCATTTAGCTCTGCTGAGCTCTGGCCATTAAGCCCAAACACAGCCTTAAGTTCATGGACAAGGTACTACAGTATTTCACTTAAGTCCTAGCCCACAAGCCCTTTCTGTACACTTTGGCCTTTTGACCAATCCAATAATCCTTAATCTATAATATCTGATAATCACCGCCGTGGCCTCACTTTCACCGCGGTAAAACAGCAACTCCCAAGATAGAGAAAACCTTAATATCATATATGTTGGGTATTAATTTAGGCCTATACCAACCAATTCCTGTTTCCTATAGAAATGAAAGAAGCTGAATCCGCGTTCATCTGAATATATGGCATAAATCAATTTGTGTATGAGGATTACTATTTCACAGAATTATTAAGGCCCTGGGGTGGTCGCCTTATATAAGACAGAAACAAAAAGCATGACCAGTCCTATTTCATGCCCTAAAAATAAAAAATATAAAAACAACTTTTAATGTCAATATGCCATAAATCATACAAAAGTAGCCTTGGTATAATGCTGAGGTAAAAGAAAAAAAAAGCCAACAGGACTTTGACCGTCTGGCAGGGTTGGCATGGTGATGGCAGCCACAGTAATACTGGAAACAGCAAGAGGAGCTGTGGTGATAGGGTCAAGGCTGAACAGTTGGCAGTAAGTGCTTGGCTTGGGTAAGCATGTATGTATACAAAGATAAGGGAATAGCGCTAATAATCCTGTAAAACTCCCTTCCATTAGATGAATACAGGTTAGCACGACTCAGCAGGCTGTGTCAGGGTAAACTAACATCAAGTCAGCTATGATGAGTTTTTCTTCACACCTCTATAGCAAGAGACAGGTGCGTCAGAGGGTAACAGGTGAGTCAAAAGTAGCCGAGAAAACTCCTGCACACTGTCTAATTTGCAAAAAAATATATATATATATATTGACACAATGTTTCTGTACTAGACCTTCATCAGGCACGACTTAAAGTGAGTGACCTCCATTTGTTTACAGCGGATGAGTAAGTATTTCATGGAGTAGTTAACCCTGCAAGTAGAATACAGCTGATGCAGTGATGTTACCTGTGGGTGCAGAGGAAGGGTAGAGCACCAAAGGGGATGTGGACAGCGAGGTCAGGACGGTGGCAGCCATCACCTCCTTATCAGCATGGCCTGAGGGCTTCCTGCAAAACATACAAATAGAGATTGACCACACAGGAAAAAGTTAGGTGTGGATTATCACCCGTCTCCACTTGACTAGGAACTTCAGCCATACTCTATAAAGCAGTTTGTTATTTTGAGTAATGGAAAATTTATTTTATTAGAAAAAAAGGCCTTCTCTATGTAGCCCTCAAAAATATCAATAGTGACATTAGAAAAAAAGGTGGATGATGTGGTTGACAAATCCAACAAAAGAAGTAGTCAGCAGAGAGAGATACATGGTTATATGTACAGTAAATCTTGGGCAGGCAGCATACTGTTTGTGTGTGTGTTTGAGTATGTGCGTGTGTGTACATGAGGATGTAATGGAAAGCTTCTAGAGTGAAAGGGTTTTGTGGTGTGTTTTTTGCACAGCTTGTGCAACTTCGAGAGAGGGCGAGAGATGCTTGTTCCTCCCTTCCTGCCCTGTACACCCCATGCTGAGCAGTCCACCCTGAGCTTAAACCTTATTTACACTGTCCACTTGAACTAGCAGCGAACACATACACACAGCACACACAGGGAGCCCAAAGAGTGTGCTCTGGCATCCAGCATTCTAATAAAAATGTGACCGAGCGCAACAGTAATTTGTGTCATCCTGCAGTGAAGCACAAACTTCTCTGCTTCACGCAGACTTATTCTGTTAATCAACTCGATTTTGCACTCTTCACCTCTGTTGTCCTTTTTGTTTGCTGTCCTTGAAAGCAAAATGCAAGGGAAATTATCTAAGGCAGGGGCCAAAAACTCACACACACATTTATGCACATTTGCACACACTTAAACGCATTCAAATTCAAAAAATGTAAAATCCCCAAATAAGTGAGCTGTCAAAGCCAATACAATGAGGTGAGTATCTATCCATTATGTACTACTATGTATGAAATATGCACATCCAGATGCAGTGAACTGTTAATATATGAACACACACTTTAACACTAACTAACACACATACACAAAAAGAGACAGAAGCAGACATACACATGGTCTGCAGCTTTAAGAGGTCCTTGTCCCGCCCCCAGACTTCTCCACTACACAACCAGAGTAAACTGGTTTGAGGCGTTCTCTCAGCCAAGCCCTAAGCCCTGGCAGAGATCCACTCTGAGTCTCAGTGCGAGCACACACACACAAACAAACACAAACACACTCAGCATAAAAACTCTGGAGTTCACAAACACGTACAAAAGTACGGTGTAAATCAGCAAGCGTATGTGTCCCTGATCACACACACACATTCTCACTCACACACACTCTTAGAAGTGACAAGACTTTAAAAACCATTTTATGCACACAGAAAAAGTTCAGAAAGTGTCTCAGCTCCCACGCTGATGAGAATGTGTTGGATGGGGAGCAAGCAGATCACAGAGGAATGTACCAGATATGAAAGAACCTCTCAGCGACGGTCTGGAAGTTCACAGGAAAGATGCTGGTTTTACTTCACAACAACTCAAAATATGAGTTAAGTTTGTGTGTGCGCGAATGTTTGTGTGCTCTGAATACAATGCGGGCAGTTGGCAAAACCATTGTGTATAATTATAAAATACCAGCATTGGAGACAATCACTGTATGCAAAGAATAATATCCACACCACAGCTAAAACAGAAGACGTAGCCAGAGGAGAGGCGGGCAGCACACATACAGTCTGGACGAGAGATAAAGAGATAACAAGATTAGCGGTGTCCTGTTTCAGTCATTAGCCTTGTTTTCAGCACTAAACAGGGCCAACCAGGGACACGCTTTTGATTTATGGGCCTCTTGTCTCTATCTTAATAACATTTCTGAGCCGTTTTTCTCAATTTGTTGCCAACATGGACAACGTGTTGTTAGCATGACTCTGGAATTAAGGAAATGGTGCTTAAAATGTGAGTTTGGAGTTCCATTTGCCTATGGTGTGGAAAAGTGCTATACTAATAGCATAATAGCATACCACTGACAGTCATGCATGCCTGTTTTTGATGTGTGTGTGTGTGTGTGTGTGTCTTTCATGTTTTTATATCCCAGTGGGGAATTTAACCTGAATGCCCACTTAGGGGGTCAAGACTTGATTTTAGGGTTCAGGTTACAATTGGGTTATGGTTAGGGTTAAAGTTAGGCATGTAGCTGTAATGGTTAAGGTTAGGTTTATGATAGACAAACAAACATGTGTGAGTGCGTATTAGTGACACAGAATACTAAAAAAACACAAACTAGAAGGGAAAATATTAGTTGTTTCCAGAGTTAATTCAAACTTTGATTCTCTCTCTCACTCACACACACACACACACACACACACACACACACACACACACACACAATACCAACACCACCAGACCCCCCCCCCCCCCAACCCACTCTGATTTCCTGACATTGAGCTTTTTCCTTCCACTGCTTCCCGGCAGAACCATGACACTCAACCGCAGTTTCATTACATCTGGTGTGTGTGTCTGTGTTAAGCAACAAACTAATGGCATGTTTTAGACCCTCTCTCTGAGGGCCAATTGTCGATTGACTTTTATTCATGCTGACCTTGGTATAGCTGGTCTACTGTTGCCATCAGCTTGACTTTGATATCAGTGTTTACACCAAGTCAGAAGCAGACGGCTGCCACGTTCTGTCATCATAAAACCAGCTCGTACTGATAACAGCCCCACCATATCTGTTCAACGATGATACTCTACTTGACACTGTCCCCTACTCTCTCTATCACTTCTCTTGTGTGTGTGAAATAACTACGGAGTCATTAAACTTGGTGGGAGTGGGGGACAGGCTAAAGAGCAACTGCACTGACGCAACAGTAAATCTGCCTGCATCTTCTTATGAGAGGCTTTATTTTTGGAGCAAGTTAAAGTGGGGATGCCTTTATTTAGTACCCAGAAGGAGTTTGATAGGAGAGCAGACATCGCTGTCAACAAAGTCAGTCAGTGTGTGTGATATATGCTTGTATGTGTGTGTTTGGGGGAAGGGTGTTTTGGGGTTTCTGTTTTTTGACTCCCCAAATCTGGATGTTTACAAAAGCCTTTCAGTCCGACCACGGTACATTCATGGCGTGCAGTAAATTTAACGATGACATGAAACAGAAACGTTCTCCCCCTCACATACACATGAACATGTGTAGGCACATACACACACTGTGTGGTAACTGAGGTATTCAATGTAGTGTAGTGACACCATTTATACTCTGAGCAGTCAAATTTACGAACCCCGTCACTGACAGACGTGTTTTATGAGGCAGGTACTATCCCTTAATGTCTTCACTCCATTTACGTGCGTGTGTGTGTATGTTTGTGGGGGCGTGTTGTACTATATCCGCAGTGTCCAAAACCCAGGATTCTACAATACTTGTCAGTTCTGTCAGCTTTGTGGGGACCAAAATGCTGGACCCAACAAGTTTAAAGGGCTGTTTAAGGGTCAAGACTTGGTTTTAGGGTTAGGGTTAGAATTAGGTTAAGGTTAGGGTTAGGATAAGGGTTAATGTTAGGTATGTAGTTGGGATGGTTAAGGCTAGGGTAAGGGGCTGGGGAATGCTTTATGTCAATGATATGTCCCCAAGGGGATAGTGGAGCAAATGTGTGCGTGTGTGTCTGTGTCTGCGCACACGCATGTAGTACGTGCATTTGTGGATGCCTCTGGTTGGAGCATTTGGCACACATACATAACACAGTACATGCACAAACAAAATCATACACTCACTCTCTCACACCCACACACACACTCCCTCTTACCCTCCTTCCTCCTTCAACTTGCATTGGCCTTGGCTGTGCCAAGAACCATCCCCTCTAGCAGCAGCACAACACATGGACCAGCTAAAGTCAACAAGCCAGGCCCAGGCACATACAGAGGGAGGGAGAGGGAGAGAGAGAGAGAGAGACACACAGAGAGAGACACAGAGAGAGAGAGAGAGACACAGAGAGACAGAGAGAGAGAGAGAGAGACACACACAGAGAGAGAGAGAGACACACACACAGAGAGAGACACAGAGAGACAGAGAGAGAGACACAGAGAGACAGAGAGAGAGAGAGACAGAGAGAGAGAGAGAGGGGGAGGTAGGGAGGTAGAGAGTGTGACTACCACTTTCAGCCAAGGCACAAGTAGAAACAACAAGCTCGGAGTGCAGAAAGGGGGAGAGTAAAGTGTGTCTAAGCATGTGTGTATCTGTGTATCGAGTGCAATGAACAGATAGGCTTTGTAGATGAGATCATCTCAGTAAGTTACAGTGAGTCCAGGCTCAGAATGAGTATTTTTGTGGGATGATTTTCAAGTTTAAAATTTTTATTATTGTAGTTGGATACACTTGGAAGAAAACTTCCAACACAGTAGATTTCCACACCAGGTCCTATGAGGATACTTGGACTTTGATACTGCAAATGGTGATACAATGCTACCATCCCGTACTGTAGTGGGATCTCTGCTGTTGTTGGGGAGACCACTGCGCCTTTCCTCTATATTTAAACACAGCACCTTTACTCCAGTTACCAGCCCAGTAGAACACCCCAGGATTTGCTGTGTTTGTAGCGCATATTTATAGTTTTACGACTTGTGTGTTTTATATTTCTGCCTTTGTGAAGTACTTTGTAACATGGATTTTTAAAAGTGCTATATAATTAAAAATTATATTATTATTATTATTCCATTTAAACAACTTCATTTATCCCCATAGGGCAATTCAGTTTTAGCCTGCCAGTCCTATCAAACAAGACACAAACAACAACTACAATCAATCAAGCATTCAGAAACCCTGTCTAGGGGCTTGTGGCCTTTGCTCATTTCTGGGCGGGTGGTGTGTCTCTGGGCCTGGGGGCCCGTTGTCTCCTCTCCTCGCCTGGGCCCTCTTCGGCAGAGGTGAGGTTCCCACTGCTTCCCCCTGCCAGCTCTCTCACGGTGGGGGCATTCGGGAGTCTCTGGGGCGCATGGCCGGTGTTGTCGGGGTAGGTTTTGGTGCTCCTCCTTGGGGGGTGCTTGACTGGGGGGGGGCTGGGCCCCTGTCCGGGGATGAGATCGGCCTCGGGGGCTGCTGTCACTGCCTGCACTGTAGGGAGGGATGCCTCTGGCTGGGCTGGGGGACCGTTGGCCTGGTTCTCCCGCGTTATCGCTCCCTGGCGGCAGGGAGCTTCCCGGCACGGCTTTCTGCTGTTCTTCCTCGGGGCGGGGTACAGCTTCCCCCCGGGACATGCGGTCTGGGGTCCTTTGCGCTTTGGGGGGTCGCAGGGTGTCCTGGCTTCTGGGGGTGGGGGTCTCTGCACGGGTTGATCCGATTGCGGTTTGGTGGGCTGCGGTGGGATTATGGGGCGATTGTCAGTGCATCTTGATGCATTATGCTTTTTCCCTGGGCAGGGTCTCTGGATGGCTGCTGGGCGTTTAGTTTGTGCATTGGAGTTTGGGGGAGGCATTTCCTCGTTGGCTTGGAGGGAGCTGTTTGCGTCCCTGTTTTGCTTCGGTGGCCTCGGATCCGTGCTTCCCCATTTCTCTGTCGGCCAGTTGTTGGACCCCTCTGGATACTGAGGTATATAGTTAGTTTTCGGGATGTGCAGTGTGGGTGCGGGGCAGGGCTGTGCTCCGGTTTGTTCTGGGTTTGTGCCTGGAGTTCTCGGCCCTTGATGGGTGGGTGGGTTGTTGGTGGCATGCAGCTGAGCTAGTTGATTTTGCCTCGTTGCTGGTTTGGCTGGTGTTGCACGGCGGCAGGGGGGCGTGCTGGGCATGGGGGATGTCGGCTGGCGCCGGCGGCCTTAGTTTTTTCCGGCGGTTGAGGGGACGGCGGACTTTTATTGGCGGGTGCACGGTGATTGGCGGGTGCACGGTGACGGCATCGCGCAGTGTGCTCGTCACTTGTGCATTGGTGTTGATGATTGCGTGGCATTTGGGCATTTTGGTTGTTCGCTGCGCGGTGGTGGGGTGCTGGGTGGGGGGGGGAGCACTGGTCTATGTTGTATGCGCACCGCGGTCGGTCCGGGCGCTGCTCTTCCAAGGGTTACGCTTTTTGCATTCCGTCGGCATTCCGTTGTCAACTGGCATTTGGGTCGGGGTCTTCTGCGTTTGCATCGCGGTGCATCTGGGAGTCTTTGTTTTTTTTTGATTGATTTATTCTTTTTCTTTCTCCCACCCCTATTGCCTACTGGGGTTCTTGCCTGCCTGTTGCTGGGGTAGGTGTGGCACAGTCGTGGCGTCCCACTCTCACAACAACTACATTCTTTAACAGGCTTATGCGCACACACATGTACACACACACACACATACAGACACATTCACCCACACGCACACAGACACACACAGACACAAACAAATGTAGGTTGTCCCTGGTAGAATTATTCCTGATGCTTTTCTTTCAGTTACTTATTTAAATTAATTATTATTCCAGCTCTCGTGGCTGTGTTGTGTTGCTTATTTAGTGTGTGTGACTGTTTCTTGTTTTCATTTTTCTCTTAGTTGTCTTACTATGTCAGCTGTTTATTGCTGCTGTTCGGCTGGTTGTCTTTTACTATTATTATTATTTTTATTGTTTGTTTTTGTTTGTGTTTGTTTGTTGTTGTTTTTCTCCTCCCCAAGCCCCCCTCTCTGTTCTATTGCAGGTTTCGTTGCTTTCTGCAATTGGTGTTTCCCACAGCTTTTCCCTGTTGTCCCCACCTTCCATCCCCCTTTCCCCCTTCTCTTACTAATAATTGTAGATAGACTAAATAATTCAAGAACATAAATAAATAAATAGATAATAAATACTAAGTTAATAAATACAGAGGTTAATAATGCCTGGTACGTGTCTAGTTGCCGCTGTCAGCAGTATTTAAAAGTCTGATAGAAGAAAGAATAAAATAATTCTTATATTGCGCTAAGTACATGCCACAAACCACACACCACCAAGCAGGCCACATATACACGACAAAAATGTTATGTGTTTTATCAGTGGTGTATTGATATTTATGTTTTGAGTTTTCCTCACAGTTTTTCTGCTTAACCTTAGCTAAGTAGACCATCCACTTCACAGTGTCCTTAAGACACTTAGTAGTTCCATTAGTGGCCAACTGAAGATGGTCTTTTAAGAGCAATTAGATTATTTAATGAATATTTTGATTTTAAGGTCTTCAACTTGTCGTATTTGTCGCAACCTGTCAGCTATAATCAGGATTCAGAAGGCTTTTAATGGGTGCATTGTTTTTTAATTTTTTTGTGCTGTGTGTACATACTGGTTGTCCTTCCTGTTTATACTATATGTTGTGTGATGTGAGCTGGTGGTACTTGAGTTTCGCCATTGGGGATTAATAAAGTTTTCTAATCTAATGTAATCTAATCACTCTCCCTCCCAGCATGTGTATCCACCGGTTTGGCACAGCCTAGATTTACCATAACAAATTCCCACAACCCCCTTGATGGTGATATTAGCTGACAAATTAGTTGACAAATTAGTTGACAACAAATTTAATTATTGATTAGTTCATGACATCATCGGGCTGTAGCAAAACCGTCAGTTTAGAGAAGTGAAATGAACAGTAAAGTTAAAGTGATGGTTTAATACCATCACAACCTCCAAAGTGTGGGAGCATTTCACTCTTCACTTAGCCGAAAAGGTTGTGAACTGCAGCATTTACAAATCTGACCTTTCCTGGCATGGGAGCACGCCAGTTATGTCGGAGCATCTGAAGAGGAGGCAGGTAACGTTGACTCTCTGGATGATGAAGACTCATCTCAGTAAGATATTTAGCAAGCTACTTCAGATATAACATTTTCTATACATTTTTCTTGATCAATGACTTGTTAATGGCGTTGAGAGTCACAAATAATTATTATACACAACGATCCTGTTCAACGGATTTCTGTCCTCCAAACCTGCACATGAGTAATTTGGGGTGGCGGTTAATTCGCACCAGACTCCCTTAAAAAAAAAATCACAGAGTTTTGTGAGTTGTTGAGTTAGGGGAAACGTTATAAACTTTGTGTTTTTGAATGCATTATTCATTTTATTGTCTTAAGTAATTAGCAAATGCCTTAAACAACCTCAAGCTCAAGTTCAAAGGCGATAGCTAAATAATAGGCATTGAATAGTTCTGCAATTTATAATATGAATTTTTCGCTTCAATAACTGACAGATTATTGGTAGTTGCAGCCCAATTTTGAAGCAGCCCTCCAAGTCTACAGGACAGACCAATATCATTGAAAGCCCTGGACAACAAACAAGAGGCCTGTCTTGTTTACCAGGAAAAACATAATACAGTGTCACACACACTGCTGGGGAAAAAACTGTTTTAGAAGGTCAAGAAAAAAACAGTGGAAGGGGCTGTGCAGTATCAGTAGATTTCATTTGGTTTTGAGTTGGCTGACCACAGAGCTTATCCGTTTTGCATCGGGATGATTAAAAGCTGTGCAGAGTCCAGTATGGTAGGTCTAGTTTTTCACTGGGGTTGCACACTGCCAACAACACTCTCTGATCTCTTATGCTATTTAAAGTGGTGCTTTAAATAGCACTTATACATCAGATGTGATCATCTGATCATCATGATCCTCACCCCCACCTCTGTATTTGTGTGTCTCTGTATGTACTGTATGGGTATGCCGGCTTCTTCATATCCAAAGCAGCTGTGTGTGCCTCCAACTGGCCTGGAGACTGACCTTGCCGGTTAAAGAGTCGAAAAACACTTTCTAACACCACTCTTTTGACTCGGGAATGGGATAGGCTACACATTCAACTTTCGCTGAACGCATTGGTGCTTTTTGTTACCATCCATCCCTCTCAAACACAAACAAATGCACACCAAAAATAGGAGTAATGTTTCCAGTCATGAGATAGACTTTTCTTTAGGCAAAGCTTTTCATTTATTCATCTCTATAACATATGTTTGCATCCTCATGCATGCTCAGAGGGACAGACTGTGAGGGAGGCTGACGGAAAAGTGAAGGGAACCACTAAACCACAAGAGCATTATTAACCACACATTATTCTGTCACATGTTCTGATATGCATCTCTCTCTCCTTTTTCCTTTCAGTTTAAGGCTCAAAGGATCCTGATAGGTTCTGCACTGCATTGCTTGTGTTTTATTCTGAAGAAAAAAACGTAGATCAAGGTTTTTATGATAATGTGAATTATCAGTCCACACATATAAAGTAAAAAAATAAATAAAATAAAAAAGAGCAGGGAAAGATATGATGTAGTCAAACAGATATCTCCTATTTAATGACGTAACGTAGTGACAACTGAGGCTATTAGAACTGACCAGGCTGCTCTTGATAATGGTCTGCCCGCTGTGCAACCCAGCCAGCTGCCCCATCCATACCCCCTATAAATAGAACACCCACTGCTCTCCATCCCTCATCATCCTGCCTCGACTCCACTGTATTACGTAATGTCCTTCGTCCCTCTCTCTCACTTCCTTGCTCGCTCGGCAGGCAGATGGTCAGTAAACAGTCTATCCCCCAAACCAACACAAGCCAGCGCCCCTCCTGTTTACAGCTGTGATCCCCTGCCTATGCCCTGATCGCTCACGCTTTCTATTTTTCCTGTTCTGCATTTCTGTAATATGTTTGTAAAACACAGCGTGTATTGTAAATGCGCAATGAATACAAATCGATTAATATAAACATGAGTGAAAGCATCCTTGTAATCCATCCATTATTGTGCAATCTATGTTGCCCCTTATGTAAGTCCCCAGGCTGTGAACCCCCTGGAGAGGGAGAGGCTGTTAGACAGGAGCCGTGTCTCTTTAATGTGGGCTGTGAATGTAATGGCTATTCAGTGCTGGGACAAAAAGCCCACTCTGTCTGTCTCTTGATCCTCGAATGCAATCTGTAGCCTTAGGGCCAAGAACAAACAACGGATAGCTTTGTTCTGGCAAAATAATAGAGGATAGACACAGAGCAAAAAGCATGATTCCCTCTGTGGTTTGGTGACTCCCCACGTCTGCGTTATGAGTCATAAACTATACAAACAGGATCATACACACATAAACATACTGCATTTAAAAGCAAACTTGCAGGTCAAACGTCAATGAAAAGGGTTGTTCTGTGTGCAGCAACCTGTATGGACATCCCTCCTCAAGATCAGAGACGTGCTGGCTTGCTTGGAGAGAAAGTGTTGAAACAGCACAAGCAATTAACTTGCTGACGACAGAGAGTGGGTCATGACGCGCTACCTGACTTGCATGCCATGCCCACATCTTGTGGAAACAACTTGACATGACGAAATTGTGGGCCATTAGGTTTGCCGTGTGAGCCTCACACAGGTCAGTCCAGTGCTGGCAAACACAGTTTTAACATGGGATGGTCACTGGTGTAAATCAGATAATAGGTAGGTGCGCGCACAGCCTTTACCCCATAAAATCCCTTTAACAAGTCTTTGATAAGTTGCATCTGTTAGCTTAGCCTGACTTCACCCTTTCAACTACTCCCACCCAATTCTAAGACATTAAATCCTTAAATATTGGTTGCACACCTAATACTATTACTATTGACTATTACAGATGACAATATGTCAAAATCAATTATGATTAGTAATCTATAGATAGTCTACAATATAGTATAGTCAGACAATATGTTAATACACAACACATCTAAAGTTCATGTCTCTTGGCAAAATTGCTAACAACTAGCGGTGCTTACTTAATTACTCCACTGTCACTTGAGGCTACACAAGATTAACTTGTACCTACTTCCCTCACAACTTCTGTCAGTCCCCTTCAATAACAATGTTGTTGCTAAGAGAATGCAGACCTGTCTCTCCTGAGTAGTAGCTAACCCACACCGTCCCCCCACCCCTTCTAGTAAGGGGAAGCAAACGAGATAGGCGCTTCTGCCTGAAAACACGGCTTCCTTATCAAAACACTTGTCATTTTCATTTGAGTCATGAGTTGATGTAGCGAGCCAGAGAAGTCAGCCAAGTGGTTGTTTTCTCTCTTCTTTGTTTTTGTTTTTATGTACATTTTTCCTGAAAAACACTTTTATTCCTGTCCAATATCCGTTCAAATTCGATCATATCATAAATCTAAATAGTCCAAACCACTCTAGGCTAGACTGAAGTTTTAATTCTCTAGAATCACAAAGACACGACATCTCCTGAGCCTTATGAACAACTCATCTGCCCATCGGTTCTTTGGATGTTAAGGGAAACCAGATTAAATCAAGTAAGAAAATTTCAATCTGCATGTCATCAACTAAGTATGTTTCCCTCTGACTTATACAAGAAAAGGGAGGAGAAGATGGGACACAGACTTTGCCTTTTCTTTCTTGTTTTACTTGTGAATTTTATATCAGACAGAAACCAAAGTAAACTTGGAACACAGATTAAAATGGTGGAGAGCCCTGAACGGAGTGGTCAGTTTTCTTTCTGCAGCACTCGCACTCTTATGTTGTTCCTCATTCTTCACTTCCCACTCCCTCTCTCTCCTGCTCTTGAGATTTGCCCTTCTGCCATCGCAAGCCAGAGCAGGCCTGGTTTCCTGTGTTTTGTGAAAGCAAACCACTGCTGTTCCACAGCCACTGCTCTACTTATTCCCATGAAGCCAAATATCTGCAGGGCTGCATCAGACAGACAAAGAATCCAGCCAGTAAAATAA